>NW_026086733.1:0-12459 GCF_022539395.1 Myiozetetes cayanensis | reverse complement strand
TTCTATCTCTTACTTCAGTACAGTCAGCAGAACAGAACAAGCTGTCTCTGTTATATTTCAACATGACCAGAGCATCTTTGACAGAAGGTGGTACCAAACTCCATCTGAGTTAATCCTTAAAAACCCTGCTCTGTTCCATGTACAGGAGCATGGCGGGCTTGCAGGCGGCAACTCAGAGGACAGCACAGGACAAAGGATTTTTGGCATTGCTGGGTGGTTGAATGGAGAGAGTTTTAGTGCCTGGACCAAACAAGTGGTAAAGCTGGGCATTTACTGCCTGCTAATGCTCGTCAGGAAAACAAAAAGGGGGAATTGTGGAAAGGGCTGGGCTGTAGGCAGCTTAGGCCTGGAATTGGAGCAGTTCCAGCTGTGAGCTTGTAAAGGAATGTAAACATCCAGAATGAGAAAGCAGAAGAGGAAAAACTGCAGTAAGTGACAGGTGTTGTTTTGAGATGTGCCAGCAGGCAAAAGACACTGAGCACCTCTCAGCAGATGAGCTGAAGCGTGTCCAGAGGCACAGAGCCAATGAAGAATAACTTGTGTGGCGTGGACAGGGGAAAAGCCTAGAAAAGATCTCTGGGTGTTGTTAATAAAGGTCATTGCCTGCCAACAGTCTGAGGGTGCGTCTTTGGAGTCTGCTGCAAGTGCCACCCCCAGGACACGGGTGACACCCTGGAGACAGGAGTGACATCACTGGGGACCAGTGATATCACAAGGACACCGGGTGACACCCCTGGGGACAGCAGTGACATCGAAGGACACTGGTGCCATCAAAGGGATATCAGTGACATCACTGGAGACCAGTGACATCACAGGGGACAGCAGTGACATCACTGGGACTGGGGCCATCCCTGGGGACAGTGGTGACATAACAAGGACAGCAGTGACATTACAGGGGAGTGGTGACATCACAGGGACAGCAGTGACATCAAAGGGACATCAGTGATGTCACTGGAGACCCCTGACATCACCAGGACAGTGGCATGGCTTGAGACAGAGGTGACTTCACAAGGACATTGGTGCCATCAAAGGGACAGTGGTGACATCACTGGAGACCCGTGACAACACAGGGATCTGATGACATCACAAGTATGTGGTGCCATCACTGGGGACAGCTGTGGTTTCACAGGGACAGCAGTGACATCACTGGGGACCACTGACATCACTGGGGACAGCAGTGACATCACAGGGACAGCAGTGATATCAGTGGGTATGTTGGTGAGAGCAGAGAGACAGTGGTGACATTACTGGGGACACTGGGGACACCCCTGGGGACACCAGTGACATCATTGGGGGCCAGTGACGTCGCTGGGAAGAGCAGTGACATCACAGGGGACAGTGGTGACATCATTGGGGACACAGGGACCACCCTTGGGGACAGCAGTGACATCACAGGGACAGTGGTGACATCCGTGGGGACAGCAGTGACATCACTGGAGACCAGTGACATCACAACTGTCTGGTGACATCACAGGGACAGCGATGACATCAATTGGACAACTGTGACATCATTGGGAACACCAGTGACATCACAGGGACAGTGGTGACATCACTGGGGATGTTGGGGATGTTTGGGGGCCTTTGGGAGGACACCTGCCTGGGGGGTTTTCATGCGAGCACGGACGACTCAGCACACCAATGTGATGATCAGAGAACTCCATTTATTGGAATCAAGCAGCAGTCTTTGATACAGTTTTCTAACAATACTCTTCTATCAGCTCTGTTTCTTTAACATTCTTTATGTCCTTTCCCACTCTGATAGCCGGTACTGAGACCCTGTTTTCTATATCTAGTTTTGCTACTGTTTCTCTTGGTAGATCTTTCACATCCTGGTACCATCAGAAGGCCATCAGAACAACAAATAATGTTTTCACAATTGCAACATAAGATTGTATTCTCACAGCAGAATATCCTCTATGTTAGCAGATGCAGAACGAATTGGAGAACATTGGTGGGACACCCTGACAGGATA
Organism: Myiozetetes cayanensis; assembly: GCF_022539395.1. Classification (NCBI taxonomy): domain Eukaryota; kingdom Metazoa; phylum Chordata; class Aves; order Passeriformes; family Tyrannidae; genus Myiozetetes; species Myiozetetes cayanensis. The sequence continues at coordinate 10,487 of NW_026086733.1, read as the reverse complement.
CTCTCCTAGGGCAATGCAAGTGTTTAATTTTCTAATACATCCCATACTAGTCATACTGGGAGAAATGATCATATTCTCTTTCTTGAACATCTACCTGTGGTGTAAGCTGAGTGTTATAGTAAAGAGAACACAAACAGTGTGGGCAATGGTGTTCGCTTACTGAAACACTTTGCCTTTAGAACTTGACAAAAGAATTCAGAAGTCCTAAGAAAAGGAGGGAAATGAAACACAGCAAGGATTTTTAGATGCTAAAATCCTGCTCCAAGAAGAGGCTCACAGATGCCACTTTGAGGAGTGCTGCATGTAAGCTAAAATTACAGAGAGCATGTGTTGTGAGATTAGTTAAGAGAAAGAAGGTACCAGGCTGCGAGAGGCCTGTGAGAGGCCTGCTTGCACCTGATATGCTCTATCCTAATGAAAGATAACAAAAAGGTTGGCCTGCTAGTCATAAATTAGATAGGATGGACATTTGGGGAGGGTGAAGAGATGAATTAAGGGGGGTTTTGTAAGACTTTTGTATGAAATCAGGAAGAGTTGAAAAGTTCATGATGATGAGGAACAGAAAAAACGACCCTCACGATGCCGAAGAAACAGGAACAACCCCCAGGAATCTATCCAAAAGACAACTCCACCTCAAACTCCGTCTGAACCCCACTCAATATGAATATTATTACTAGATGGTTTCAATTTAATAAATATTCCTGCAAAATATTGTAATCTCTCACTAAAACTGTATAAATTACCTGACTTTACACTGAAAACGGTGGAGCTAGTTTGTCCAGTGTGAGCTGGCTAGCAACCAGTGTTGCTGGAAATAAACACCTTGCTGCTTAAAGACCCAAAACTGTCTCTCAGCAGTTCTTGTATGCTGGTTTTGGCACCAAAGGGAACCTAAAAATCATCTCCTTCCAACCTGAGCAACCTCCCACCACACCAGGTTGCTGAGGGCTCCGTCCAACCGGCCCTTCAACGTTCCCAGGGACGGAGCCTCTCAGGCGCTGCCTGTGCCAGTCCCCTCCAGCCTGACTGGAAGAAAACATCTCCCTCAGATCGACCCTAAATCACCCTCCTTCAGTTCAAGCCGTGCCCCCTTGTCCTCTCCCCACAGGCCCTGCTGAACACTCTGTCCCAGCTTTCCTCTGGGCCCTTCAGCTCCTGCCCGGCCGCACTGAGGCCTCCCCGGGGCCTTCTCTTCTCCCGCCTCAGCAACCCCAACTCTGGCAGCCTTTCCTCAGGGCACAGGGGCTCCAGCCCTCGCAGCACCTCGCAGGCCTCCTCTGCACTCTCTCAGCAGCTCCATGTCCTGCCTGTGCTGAGCACTCAGTGCTGGAGGCCGCGATGAGCCCTGCAGGGGCTGCAGCTTCCTGGGGAACAGTGGGGAATGGGGGGTTACCCCTGCAGAGGAAGCAAACACACTTTTGTGCTTAGAGAAAGGGAGGAAGATGCTGCTGGTTCTTTGTGGAGTGTGCAGGGACGTGTCAGGAGCAGGTCCTGTGTGTCCCTGTCCCAGCACACAGCCCAGAGCAGCTCCATGGGGCGCCTGGGCCGGGCCGCGGGTCCATCCCCCAGCTCAGCTCACAGATCCCTGTGTTCCAACAAGCACAGGCTCCAAAGCAAACCCTGCCCATGGGGACACGGCGTCCATGCCATGCTGGCTCCCTCCAGCTGAGCCTGGGCCTGCAGCAGCCTGGCTTGGTCACCCAGCAAAGATTTCCCCAAAGGATTGGGGGAGCCTGAGCACAGCAGGCCTTGCAAAAGCCAGAGGCCCCGTCCTGATGCCTCTGGGACTCTGAAGCCCTGCTGAAAGGAGAGGCACGGGGCATACAAATCTTCAGGGGTTTTATTGACAGGAGAGAAATTCCTTTATAGGAAAGATGGGTTTCAAAACTGCACTGCTCTGCTCTCAAAATTAAATATACATAGATATACACACACACATACATATTGATAGAATAATGACCATTTTGCTGGGTGATTATAAACCCAAACAAGATAACACCGATTCCCAAACAATTCTGCCCAACCAGGACAAGGGGATCTGACAATTCCTGCCACCTGCTGTCCCATGGGAGCCCACCTGGGCACCATGGCAGGAGCAGGACAGGCACTGCTGGCTCTGCCTGTGCCACCTGCCTCTTCTTGCCCCACCACTTGGCAGCAGACGCTGAGACAAGAGGAACTCTCAGGGTGGCACCACTGTAGGTTTTTCTCCTGGAAAGCAGCTTGCCAGGCTCTGGGAGGGCTGTGCAGGGCTGGGTCATCCTGGTTGCTCTGTGGAAAGGCCGGGTGTCCCATCTGCCCAAAGACCTGTCTGGCCACACAGTCATCTCCCCTCATCCCAGACCTTCCAGCTGGGAGGAACGAGGCAACAGCCATGGGTGAAAGCCCTTGGCTTCACAGCAGAGGTTTTGATCAAGGTCCTTTTGGGTGTTCTTAGGATGTTTTTTTTAAATACAATCCACATCCCCCTGGGCGTTTTGAGATCTCAGAACAAACCCTGATGCTTTACCATAACCTGGCAATAACAATGCCATGTAGCTCCTGTACATCCCTGTGCCCCATCCGAGGGCTGCAGCCCTCTGCCAGGATCCCTTCTTGTGGGCAATCTGCTTTTCCAAGTCTTCAAGTGTGGCCTCACCTGAGCAAGTGAAGGTGCTGAGGAAACAGCGTGAGCCGGACGGGGTGGGAGGCAAAGAGCTTTTTTGAAGAAACCTAAAATTCTGCCCAGCCCTGTTAACTGTCCCTCCCTTCCCCGGGTGGGCTCTGTCCCCAGTGCCCTGCACCCAAGCCAGCCCAGGCTTCCCCAGAAAGGATCTTTTTCTCAGTCAGGCTCTGCAGGATGGCCACAGTGTTTGTCTGGAACTGCCCCAGCGCCTGCACTCGCACTGGCTGCAGATCTCTGTGTGCCCTTTGCCTTCCTCTGGGATAGGGGGGTTTGGCTGCAGTCAGAGCCACAGCCCCACAGTGCCCCCATGGTTCTGCCTTGTTCTGTACAACTCCCTTGTCCCTACAGGAGATTGTGAAGATAGACCCGCTCCCATGTTTAACACCTCAGGCAAAACCACCCTGTTAACACCTTTCCCAACCTTCCCCAGCCTTTCCCAAAGCCAAGATGTGGAAAGAACAAGTGCCCTTGTCCCTGGCTGTGCTGCTGTGCTGGGAGTCTCTTCCCTCCAGCTCTGCACACAGGCACTGCCCCTGCAGCTCCAGAGAAGGGCTGAAGAAGCATCTTCAGCACAGAAATCAGGGCAGGTGTATCAGGGATTGTTGATATTTTTTGGTCTGTGTTTGGCCCAGCCACCTGCAAAAGTTTTGTTCTTTGCCTGTCAAGTTCACTGATAAACAGGAGCTTCGTCCTTGGAGAGATAGTTTCTTGGAGAAAATATTTTAACTGGTGTTCTGTGATTGGCTGGTTGTCTGTAGAGGGTATTTGAAGGAGGAACCAAAGAGGAGAGGATGAAGTAAAGCCCCCAGACCCAACTAGATCAGACCCCTTGAGTGAAACAGCGCAAGTGCGAGGGGAATCCCCACGTTCTCCCGCATGGTTGAAGGGGGGCACTCACAGAACGGGGCAGGGACCGAGGGCCTCTGGCTGGGCGGTGCTGCCACACCGGCCTAGGGAGACGTCACCGGCTCATTGGATAGAAATGCAGATGGTTCGTGCTTGGGGCTCTCAAGCTTCACATGAAGGACAACGTTGCCTTCTGTGGGGACGCCGCTATCTTTGTGAGCTCCAAGGATGCAGCCTCTGCTGTGGGGTGTTCTGGTTATCCTGTGGTCAGTAAGACAACCTTGTAAAACACACCTGAGTGAGTGGGGGTTTCACTGAGGGCTTAGTTTACTCCTTTCCTGTCTCTTGGGTTCCCATTTACTTGGCCACTTTTTGTAATAAATATTGGGTTTCATGTTGAGCTCTCAGCAGTGTCTTAGTTTTCAATCTCAGCATCCTCTCAGACTCACCCTGTTACAGGGACTCAGACTGAAAATTCCAGTGAATGTGTTCTGACTCCAATCAAATTCATTTCCACCCAGGAAGGACAGCATTTACCCTCCATCTCTCCTGTGCAATTGGTGAGCTGCCATGGTCCGTAATAAACACATGAGACATGCAGGTTTCGAAGCACAGGGTAGCAGATCCTGGGCAGATCTGCTTTTATTCAAAATGGGAGGCTTTTATAGGGCAAGCTGAGGAGGGTTCTGGAAAAAGGGAGTGGATATGGAAAACTAGGAGGGGTTAACATGAATATGTAACAGGGAGGTGGGTACATGACCACGAGGTAACTTGGAAGGGATGTGATTGGGTAGGACACATACAGCGCAGTAAGTTGTCCAATAAGAGTAGCAAACAGTCCAAAGGAGAAAACTTTACAGCAACACAGGGGAACATGCCTGAACATGCCCTGAAACAATAGCATCAACTTAACTATAGGCTTTAGCCAAACAGTCCCTGCAAACAGTCCATTAGACAAAGGTAGGGTCACTGCTCTTCTCCTCAAGAAACTCTTCCAGAGCAGGTACGATTCATCCTCCTTGCAGTTACCTCCAACAGTGAGCCACTCTTGGCACTCCATGCATACATAGAGCTTCCTGTGCTGGCACCTTTTGTCTGGGAAGAGTCTTCATTCTTATTCCATTTTCGGGCTCAGACTGACAATTCCTGTAAAAGGGGTTCTGACACCAAACAAATGCATTTCCACCCAGGACAGAAAGACCTTACCTTCCATCTCTCCTTTGGAATTTGTCATCCACTCTTGGCACTCCACACACAGAGCTCTTTCTGCTGGCTCTTTATTCCTGGGAGTAACCTTCATTCTTATTCCATTTTAGGACTCAGACTGACCATTTCAGCGCAGGTTTTCTGAACCAAAACAAACGCATTTCCACTCAGGAAAGAAAGCCCTTACCCTCCATCTCGCCTGTGCAATTGTTGACTCAATCTTGGATCTCCATGCACACATAGAGCTTCCTGTGCTGACACCTTTCAGCTGGGAGGAATCTTAATACTTATTCCATTTTGTGACTCAGACTGAAAACTCCAGCCCAAGGGCTCTGACACCAAACAAATGCATTTCCACACAAGGAAAGGAAGCCCTTACCCTCCATCTCTCCTGTGCAATTGGTGAGCCACTCTTGGCACTCCATGCACACATAGAACTTCCTGTGCAGGCACCTTTTGTCTGGGAGGAATCTTTGTCTGTATTCCATTTTGGGACTCTGACCATTCCAGGGAAGCAATTCTGACACCAAACAAATTCATTTTTATTCATGAAAGAAAGTCCTTATTGTTGATCTCTGCTATGGAATTGGTGAGCCCCTCTTGGCACTCCATAGACACATAAACTTTCCTGTGCTGGCACCTTTTGTCTGGGAGGAATCTTCATTCTTATACCATTTTGGGACTCAGACTGAAAATTGCAGTTCAAGGTTTCTGACACCAAAGAAACGAAGTTCCACGCAGGAAAGAAAGCCCTTACCCTCCATCTCTCCTGTGCAATTGGTGAGCCACTCTTGACACTCCATAGACACATAAACTTTCCTGTGCTGGCACCTTTTGTCCGGGAGGAGTCTTTGTTCATATCTCATTTTGGGACTCAGACTGATCATTCAAGTGCAAGGGTTCTGACACCAAACAAATGAAGTTCCACCCAGGAAAAAAAACCTTCCCCTCCATCTCTCCTGTGCAATTGGTGAGCCACTCTTGGCACTCTAGGCGCAAAGAGATCTTCTTATGCTGGCACATTTTGTCTGGGAGGAATCTTCATTCTTAATCCGTTTTTAGACTTAGACTTAACCATTTCAGCACTGGGGTTCTGAAACCAAACAAATGAAGTTCCACTATGGAAAGAAAGCCCTTACCCTCCATGTCTCCTGTGCAAATGATGAGCCACTCTTGGCATTCCATGCACACATAGAGCTTCCTGCTCTGACACCTTTTGTCTGGGAGGAATCTTTATTCTTAGTCCATTTGGGGGATCAGACTTGTGGAGAGCTGAGCTGAAAAAAGACACACTATGGACAAACCATACTAATAGGCCTCAGTTAGGCCTGCCCCTGACATAACCAGAAGCCTCTGCAGGCAGTGGAAAGATACAGGAGCAGTGATAACAGACTGCAGGAATGTAAACAAAGAGAAACCTGTGATAAAAAAAGGGAGGACTTTTAGGAGAAAAACAACGTCTTCATATCGTATGGACATCTGTGTGCACCCAATAGGAAGTGTGTCAGTAATGCACGCTCGGTTCGTGGGTTACAGCAAATAACCAATAGTTTAAAGGGGATCACGCCCTGGGGGGCAGTGAAAGTATATAAGAGGTTGGGTTATGTAAATAAAGAGGAACATTTGTGTAAATCATCCTGATTTGTGTGCAGTTTGTTCTGGAAGCTCCTCTGCCAACATCCACGTTATATCACAGCTGTCCCTTTGTTGTCACCAGTCCCCTGTGACATCACTTGTCCCCAGTGATGTCACCGATGTCCCTGTGATGACACCTCTGTCCCCTGTGTTGTAACTCCTGTCCCTTGTGATGTCACCAATAGCCCTGTGACATCACGGCTGTCCCTTTCTTGTCAACAGTCCCATGTGATGTCATTGGTCCCAAATGATGTCACCAATGTATCTGTGATGTCACCAGTGTCACCAATGGTGTCACTGGTGTCTCTGTGACGTCACCCCTGTCCTTGTGAGGTCACCGATATCCCCAGTGATGTCACTGATGTCCTTGGGAGATCACAGCAGCCCCTTTGTTTTCACCAATCTTCTGTGATGTCACTGGTCCACAATGATGTCACTGCTGTCCCTGTAATGTTGCCACTCTCCCCTGTGATGTCACCAATGTCCCCCATGATATCACTGGTGTCTCTGTGTTGTTATCCAGGTCCCCTGTGATGTCACCAATGTCCCTATGTCATCACAGTTTTCCCTTTGCTGTAAGCAGTCCCCTGTGATGTCACTGGTCTCCAATGATGTCACTGCTGTCCGGGTCATATCACCATTGTCCCCAGCAATACCACCATGTCCATGTGATGTGACCAATGTCCCTGTGATATCACCAGACCCCTTTGATGTCACCGATGTCTCTGTTTCATCACTGCTGTACCTCTGTTGTGTCTCTGATGTCACTGGACCCCAGTGATGTCCCTGCTGTCTCAGTGATGTCACCGCTGCCCCCTGTGATGTCAACAATGTCCCCAATGATGTCACTGATGGCTCTATGATGTCACCCCTATACTAGTGAAGCCACCGATGTCCACTGTGATTTCAGTGGTCTCTCTGTGACATCACAGCTGTCATTTGTTGTCACCAGTCTCCTGTGATATCACTGATCCCCAGTGATGCCACCGATGTATCTGTGATGGCGCCACTGTCCCCTGTGATGTCACCCATTTTTACGATGATGTCACTGGTGTATCTTTGATGTCACTCCTGTCTTTGTGAAGTCACCGATGAGCCCAGTGATGTCACCCATGTCTTTCTGATGTCACTATTATCCCTTGTGATGTCACCAGTGACACCGATAATGTCACCCCTGGCCTTGGGAAGTCATTGATGTCCCCTTTGATGTCAACAATGTCCCCAATGATGTCCTGCTGTCTTTGTGATGTCAGCACTGTGCTGAGTCATGGCACCATGTCCCTGTCATGTCACTGATGTCAGTGATGTCCCTGTGACATCACGGTTGTCCCTTTGTTGTCAACAGTCCCCTGTGAGGTCACTGGTCCCCAGTGATGTCACCGATATCCCTGTGATGTCACCACTATCCCCTGTGATGCCACCAGTGTCACCGATAATGTCACTGGTGTCACTGTGATGTCACACATGTCCTTTTGATGTCACTGGTGTCTCTGTGATGTCATCACTGTCCCCTGTGATGTCAACAATGTCCTCAGTGTTGTCACTGGTGTCACTGTGATGTCACCCCTCTCCTTGTGAAGTCACTGAAGTCCTCTGTGATGTCAGCAATGTCCCTGTGATGTCACCAGGGACACTGTTAATGTCACTGGTGTCTCTATGGTGTCACTCCTGGACTTGTGAAGTCATCGATGTCCCCTGTGATGTCAACAATGTCCCCAATGATGTCCTGCTGTCTCTCTGATGTCACCACTGTGCTGAGCTGTGGCACCATGTCCCCGTAATGTCACCGATGTCAGTGATGTCCCTGTGACATCACAACTGTCCCTTTGTTGTCAACAGTCACCTGTGATGTCATTGGTCCCCAATGATGTCAATGTTGTGTCTGTGTTGTCACCACTGTCCCCAGCGGTGGCACCATGTCCCTATGAGGTCACCGATGTCCCTGTGATGTCATCAGACACTTTTGACTTCACTGATGTCCCTGTGACATCATGGTTGTCCCTTTGTTTTCACCAGTCCCCTGTGTTGCCACTGGTCCTCAGTGATGTCACTGCTGTCTCTGTGATTTCATCCCTGTCCCTGTGATGTCACTGATGTCCCTGTGACATCGCTGCTGTCCCTTTGTTTTCACCCTTCCCCTGTAACTTCCCTGTTCCCCAGTGATTTCATTGTGATGTCACCAGTGTCCCCTGTGATGTCAGCAATGTCCCAGATGAAGTCACTGGTGTCTCTGTGATGTCACCCCTGTCCTTGTGAAGTCATCAATGTCTCCAGTGATGTCACCAATGTCCAAGTTATATCACGACTGTCCCTTTGTTTTCACAATTCCCCTGTTCTATCACCTGTCCTCAGTGATGTCACCGCTATCCTTGTCATGTCACCACTGTCCTCTGTGATGTCACCAATGTCCCTGGTGATGTCACTAGTCTCTCTGTAATGTCACCAGTGTCCCTGTGATGTCACTGCTCTCCCTCTGATAGCACCACTGTCCCCAGCGGTGGCACCATGTCTCCGTGATGTCATCAATGTCCCTGTGATGTCACCAGACCCCTTTGATGATACCAATGACCACGGTGATGTCACTAGTCTCTCTGTGATGTCACAATTGTCCCCAGCAGTGGCATCGTGTCCCCATGATGTCACTAATGTCCCTGTGATGTCACCAGACCCCTGTGATGTCACTGGTCCCTAATGATGTCCCCACTGTCCCTGTGATGACACCACTGTCCCCTGGATTGTTACCAATGTCATCAATGATGTCACCAATGTCACTGTGGTATCACGGATATCCCTTTGTTGTCACCATTCCCCTGTGAGGTCACTAGTCCCTAGTGATGTCATGGATGTCCCTGTGATGCCACCAGTGTCACCGATGATGTCACTGGTGTCTCTGTGATGTCACCCCTGTCCTTGTGAAGTCACCGATGTCCCCAGTGATGTCACTGATGTCCACGTTATATCACCGCTGTCCCTGTGATATCACTAGTGTCACCAATGGTGTCACTGATGTCTCTGCGATGTCACTCTGTCCTTGTGAAGTCACTGATGTCCCCTGTGATGTCACTGATGTCCTTGGGAGATCACGGTTGCCCCTTTGTTTTCACCAGTCTTCTGTGATGTCACTGGTCCACAACGATGTCACTGCTGTCCCTGTAATGTCACCACTGTCTCCTGTGATGTCACCAATGTCCCCTGTGATATCACTGATGTCTCTGTGTTGTTATTCAGGTCCCCTGTGATGTCACCGATGTCCCTGTGACATCACGGCTTTCCCTTAGTTGTCACCAGTCCCCAGTGATATTTCTGGTCCCCAGTGATGCCATTGCTGTCTCTGTGATGTCACCACTGTCCCCAATGGTAGTTCCATGTCCCCGTGATGTCACCGATGTCCCTGTGATGTCACTGATGTCCCTGTGAAATCACGGCTTTCCATTTGTTGGCAACAATCACCTATGATTTCACAGGTTCCTCTGTGATGTCACCAATGTCCCCAGTGATATCACTGGTGTCTCTGTGTTGTCACCTCCACCCCCTGTGATGTCACCAATGTCCCTGTGACATCACAGCTTTCCCATTGCTGTAAGCAGTCCCCTGTGATGTCACTGGTCTCCAATGATGTCATTGCTGTCCCAGCAGTGCCACCATGTCCCTTTGATGTCACCAATGTCCCTGTGACATCACTGCTGTACCTCTGTTGTGTCATTGATGTCACTGGTCCCCAATGAGGTCCCTGTTGTCTCTGTGATGTCATCACTGTCCCCTATGATGTAGATGGAGTAATGTGGCCCAGTTTTAATTTTTCATGGACTGTCTTGTAAGATGGAGAGTCTTTCTCCTGTATCTGGCCACTGGTCTACCCAGACTGGGGAGGAGGGAACCCAATCCAGGCGAATTGGCTGGCTGTGTCCAGCGGCTGCTAGGATAAATTTGAGGTGGGGAAAACACCCCATTGGTCCAGAATGTCTCTCCCCCATAGGTTAAAGGGGAGGTTTAAAATGTATGGCCTGGTGGTAGCCACTTGGTTTTCAGGGCTGGCTATCTGAATGATGTCTTGACTTTGCATGGGAGTCTGTGGACCGCCTATACCTGTGATGTCTGTGTTGCTTTTTGTTGTGGTCCAGTGTGTAGGTCAGTC
>NW_026086732.1:0-12595 GCF_022539395.1 Myiozetetes cayanensis | reverse complement strand
CTAGCACCTTTGTCTGGGAGGAATCTTCGTTCTTAGTCCATCTGGGGACCCAGATGGGCCATTAGAGTGCAGGGCTTCGGACACCAAACCAGTGAAGATCTAGGCAGGATAAAAACCCCTTAACCTCCAACTCTCCTGTGTAATGGGTGAGCCAATATTGGCATTCCATATACACATGCAGCTTTCTGTCCTGAAACCTTTTGTCTGGGTGGAACTTCATTGTTAGTCCATCTGGGGACCCAGACGGGCCATTTCAGGGCGGGGCTTTGGCACCAAACGAATGAAGTTCCATCCAGGAAAAAATGGCCTTAGCCTCTAACTCTGCTGTGCAGTTGGTGAGCCACCCTTGGCACTCCACGCACACAAGGAGCTTCCTGCGCTGGCATCTTTTGTCTGGGATGAATCTTCTTTCTTAGTCTATCTGGGGACCCAGACTGGCCATTTCAGCGGGAGCTATGGACACCAAAGCAATGAAGTTCCAGCCATGAAAAAAGCCCTTAACCTCCAAGTCTCCCATGCAATGGGTGAGCAACCCTTGACACTCCATGCACACATGGAGCTTCCTGCGCTGGCATCTTTTGTCTGGGAGGAATCTTCGTTCTTAGCTCGTGTGGGGCCCAGACGGGCCATTTCAGCGCGGGCTACGGACACCAAACCAATGAAGTTCCAACCAGGAAAAAACGGCCTTAGCCTCCACCTCTACTGTGCAATGGCTGAGCCACTCTTGGAACTTCATGCACACATAGAGCTGGTAACTTTTGTGTGGGAGGAATCTTCGTTCTTAGTCCATCTGGGGACCAAGATGGGCCATTTCAGCGTTGGGCTTCGGACAGCAAAGCAATGAATTTCCAGGTAGGAAAGAAAGCCCTTAGCGTCCAACTGCCCTGTGCATTTGATGAGCCACCCTTGGCACTCTATACACTCATGGAGCTTTCTGCACTTGCGGCTTTTTTCTAAGATGAATCTTCGTTCTTAGTCCATCTGGGGACCCAGACGCGTCCTTTCAGCGCATGACTTCAAACATCAAACCAATGAAGTTCCAGCCAGGAAAAAGCCCTTAGCCTCCAACTGTCCTGTGCAGTTGGTGAGGCACTCTTGGCACTCCATGCACACATGGAGCTTCCTACCCTAGCACCTTTTGTCTGGGTGGAATCTTCCTTCTTAGTCCATCTGGGGACCAAGACGGGCCATTTCAGCGTGGGGCTTGGGACACCAAACCAATGAAGTTCCAGCCAGGAAAGAAAGCCCTTAGCCTCCAACTCTGCTGTGAAATGGGTGAGCCACCCTTGGCTCTCCATGCACACATGGAGCTTTCTACCCTGGCACCTCTTGTCTGAGTGGAATCTTTGTTCTTAATCCATCTGGGAACCCAGATAGGCCATTTCAGCGCAGGGCTTCAGACACCAAACCAATGAAGTTCCAGCCAGGAAAAAAGCCCTTAGCGTCCAACTGCCCTGTGCAATGGGTGAGCCACCCTTGGCACTCCATGCACACATGGAGCTTCCTGCGCTGGCACCTTTTTTCTGGGAGAAATCTTCGTTCTGAGTCCATCTCTGGACTTAGTCGGGCCATTTCAGCGTGGGGCTCGGACACAAAACCAATGGAGTTCCAGGAAGGAAAAATACCCCTTAGCCTTCAACTCTGCTGTGCAATGGGTGAGTCAGCCTTGGCACTCCATGTACACATGGAGCTTCCTTAGCTAGCACCTTTGTCTGGGAGGAATCTTCGTTCTTAGTCCATCTGGGGACCCAGATGGGCCATTAGAGTGCAGGGCTTCGGACACCAAACCAGTGAAGATCTAGGCAGGAAAAACCCCTTAACCTCCAACTCTCCTGTGTAATGGGTGAGCCAATATTGGCATTCCATATACACATGCAGCTTTCTGTCCTGAAACCTTTTGTCTGGGTGGAATCTTCATTGTTAGTCCATCTGGGGACCCAGACGGGCCATTTCAGGGTAGGGCTTTGGACACCAAACGAATTAAGTTCCATCCAGGAAAAAAAGGCCTTAGCCTCTAACTCTCCTGTGCAGTTGGTGAGCCACCCTTGGCACTCCACGCACACAAGGAGCTTCCTGCGCTGGCCCCTTTGTCTGGGATGAATCTTCTTTCTTAGTCTATCTGGGGACCCAGACTGGCCATTTCAGCGGGAGCTATGGACACCAAAGCAATGAAGTTCCAGCCATGAAAAAAGCCCTTAACCTCCAAGTCTCCCATGCAATGGGTGAGCAACCCTTGACACTCCATGCACACATGGAGCTTCCTGCGCTGGCATCTTTTGTCTGGGAGGAATCTTCGTTCTAGCTCGTGTGGGGCCCAGACGGGCCATTTCAGCGGGGCCACGGACACCAAACCAATGAAGTTCCAACCAGGAAAAACGGCCTTAGCCTCCACCTCTACTGTGCAATGGCTGAGCCACTCTTGGAACTTCATGCACACATAGAGCTGGTAACTTTTGTGTGGGAGGAATCTTCGTTCTTAGTCCATCTGGGGACCAAGATGGGCCATTTCAGCGTTGGGCTTCGGACAGCAAAGCAATGAATTTCCAGGTAGGAAAGAAAGCCCTTAGCGTCCAACTGCCCTGTGCATTTGATGAGCCACCCTTGGCACTCTATACACTCATGGAGCTTTCTGCACTTGCGGCTTTTTTCTAAGATGAATCTTCGTTCTTAGTCCATCTGGGGACCCAGACGCGTCCTTTCAGCGCATGACTTCAAACATCAAACCAATGAAGTTCCAGCCAGGAAAAAAGCCCTTAGCCTCCAACTGTCCTGTGCAGTTGGTGAGGCACTCTTGGCACTCCATGCACACATGGAGCTTCCTGCCCTAGCACCTTTTGTCTGGGTGGAATCTTCCTTCTTAGTCCATCTGGGGACCAAGACGGGCCATTTCAGCGTGGGGCTTGGGACACCAAACCAATGAAGTTCCAGCCAGGAAAGAAAGCCCTTAGCCTCCAACTCTGCTGTGAAATGGGTGAGCCACTCCTTGGCTCTCCATGCACACATGGAGCTTTCTACCCTGGCACCTCTTGTCTGAGTGGAATCTTTGTTCTTAATCCATCTGGGAACCCAGATAGGCCATTTCAGCGCAGGGCTTCAGACACCAAACCAATGAAGTTCCAGCCAGGAAAAAAGCCCTTAGCGTCCAACTGCCCTGTGCAATGGGTGAGCCACCCTTGGCACTCCATGCACACATGGAGCTTCCTGCGCTGGCACCTTTTTTCTGGGAGAAATCTTCGCTCTGAGTCCATCTCTGGACTTAGTCGGGCCATTTCAGCGTGGGGCTTCGGACACAAAACCAATGGAGTTCCAGGAAGGAAAAATACCCCTTAGCCTTCAACTCTGCTGTGCAATGGGTGAGTCAGCCTTGGCACTCCATGTACACATGGAGCTTCCTTAGCTAGCACCTTTTGTCTGGGAGGAATCTTCGTTCTTAGTCCATCTGGGGACCCAGATGGGCCATTAGAGTGCAGGGCTTCGGACACCAAACCAGTGAAGATCTAGGCAGGAAAAACCCCTTAACCTCCAACTCTCCTGTGTAATGGGTGAGCCAATATTGGCATTCCATATACACATGCAGCTTTCTGTCCTGAAACCTTTTGTCTGGGTGGAATCTTCATTGTTAGTCCATCTGGGGACCCAGACGGGCCATTTCAGGGTGGGGCTTTGGACACCAAACGAATTAAGTTCCATCCAGGAAAAAAAGGCCTTAGCCTCTAACTCTCCTGTGCAGTTGGTGAGCCACCCTTGGCACTCCACGCACACAAGGAGCTTCCTGCGCTGGCCCCTTTGTCTGGGATGAATCTTCTTTCTTAGTCTATCTGGGGACCCAGACTGGCCATTTCAGCGGGAGCTATGGACACCAAAGCAATGAAGTTCCAGCCATGAAAAAAAGCCCTTAACCTCCAAGTCTCCCATGCAATGGGTGAGCAACCCTTGACACTCCATGCACACATGGAGCTTCCTGCGCTGGCATCTTTTGTCTGGGAGGAATCTTCGTTCTAGCTCGTGTGGGGCCCAGACGGGCCATTTCAGCGCGGGCTACGGACACCAAACCAATGAAGTTCCAACCAGGAAAAACGGCCTTAGCCTCCACCTCTACTGTGCAATGGCTGAGCCACTCTTGGAACTTCATGCACACATAGAGCTGGTAACTTTTGTGTGGGAGGAATCTTCGTTCTTAGTCCATCTGGGGACCAAGATGGGCCATTTCAGCGTTGGGCTTCGGACAGCAAAGCAATGAATTTCCAGGTAGGAAAGAAAGCCCTTAGCGTCCAACTGCCCTGTGCATTTGATGAGCCACCCTTGGCACTCTATACACTCACGGAGCTTTCTGCACTTGCGGCTTTTTTCTAAGATGAATCTTCGTTCTTAGTCCATCTGGGGACCCAGACGCGTCCTTTCAGCGCATGACTTCAAACATCAAACCAATGAAGTTCCAGCCAGGAAAAAGCCCTTAGCCTCCAACTGTCCTGTGCAGTTGGTGAGGCACTCCTTGGCACTCCATGCACACATGGAGCTTTCTACCCTAGCACCTTTTGTCTGGGTGGAATCTTCCTTCTTAGTCCATCTGGGGACCAAGACGGGCCATTTCAGCGTGAGGCTTGGGACACCAAACCAATGAAGTTCCAGCCAGGAAAGAAAGCCCTTAGCCTCCAACTCTGCTGTGAAATGGGTGAGCCACCCTTGGCTCTCCATGCACACATGGAGCTTTCTACCCTGGCACCTCTTGTCTGAGTGGAATCTTTGTTCTTAATCCATCTGGGAACCCAGATAGGCCATTTCAGCGCAGGGCTTCAGACACCAAACCAATGAAGTTCCAGCCAGGAAAAAAGCCCTTAGCGTCCAACTGCCCTGTGCAATGGGTGAGCCACCCTTGGCACTCCATGCACACATGGAGCTTCCTGCGCTGGCACCTTTTTTCTGGGAGAAATCTTCGCTCTGAGTCCATCTCTGGACTTAGTCGGGCCATTTCAGCGTGGGGCTTCGGACACAAAACCAATGGAGTTCCAGGAAGGAAAAATACCCCTTAGCCTTCAACTCTGCTGTGCAATGGGTGAGTCAGCCTTGGCACTCCATGTACACATGGAGCTTCCTTAGCTAGCACCTTTGTCTGGGAGGAATCTTCGTTCTTAGTCCATCTGGGGACCCAGATGGGCCATTAGAGTGCAGGGCTTCGGACACCAAACCAGTGAAGATCTAGGCAGGAAAAACCCCTTAACCCTCCAACTCTCCTGTGTAATGGGTGAGCCAATATTGGCATTCCATATACACATGCAGCTTTCTGTCCTGAAACCTTTGTCTGGGTGGAATCTTCATTGTTAGTCCATCTGGGGACCCAGACGGGCCATTTCAGGGTGGGGCTTTGGACACCAAACGAATTAAGTTCCATCCAGGAAAAAAAGGCCTTAGCCTCTAACTCTCCTGTGCAGTTGGTGAGCCACCCTTGGCACTCCACGCACACAAGGAGCTTCCTGCGCTGGCCCCTTTGTCTGGGATGAATCTTCTTTCTTAGTCTATCTGGGGACCCAGACTGGCCATTTCAGCGGGAGCTATGGACACCAAACCAATGAAGTTCCAGCCATGAAAAAAAGCCCTTAACCTCCAAGTCTCCCATGCAATGGGTGAGCAACCTTGACACTCCATGCACACATGGAGCTTCCTGCGCTGGCATCTTTTGTCTGGGAGGAATCTTCGTTCTAGCTCGTGTGGGGCCCAGACGGGCCATTTCAGCGGGGCTACGGACACCAAACCAATGAAGTTCCAACCAGGAAAAACGGCCTTAGCCTCCACCTCTACTGTGCAATGGCTGAGCCACTCTTGGAACTTCATGCACACATCGAGCTGGTAACTTTTGTGTGGGAGGAATCTTCGTTCTTAGTCCATCTGGGGACCAAGATGGGCCATTTCAGCGTTGGCCTTCGGACAGCAAAGCAATGAATTTCCAGGTAGGAAAGAAAGCCCTTAGCGTCCAACTGCCCTGTGCATTTGATGAGCCACCCTTGGCACTCTATACACTCACGGAGCTTTCTGCACTTGCGGCTTTTTTCTAAGATGAATCTTCGTTCTTAGTCCATCTGGGGACCCAGACGCGTCCTTTCAGCGCATGACTTCAAACATCAAACCAATGAAGTTCCAGCCAGGAAAAAGCCCTTAGCCTCCAACTGTCCTGTGCAGTTGGTGAGGCACTCCTTGGCACTCCATGCACACATGGAGCTTTCTACCCTAGCACCTTTTGTCTGGGTGGAATCTTCCTTCTTAGTCCATCTGGGGACCAAGACGGGCCATTTCAGTGTGGGGCTTGGGACACCAAACCAATGAAGTTCCAGCCAGGAAAGAAAGCCCTTAGCCTCCAACTCTGCTGTGAAATGGGTGAGCCACCCTTGGCTCTCCATGCACACATGGAGCTTTCTACCCTGGCACCTCTTGTCTGAGTGGAATCTTTGTTCTTAATCCATCTGGGAACCCAGATAGGCCATTTCAGCGCAGGGCTTCAGACACCAAACCAATGAAGTTCCAGCCAGGAAAAAAAGCCCTTAGCGTCCAACTGCCCTGTGCAATGGGTGAGCCACCCTTGGCACTCCATGCACACATGGAGCTTCCTGCACTGGCACCTTTTTTCTGGGAGAAATCTTCGTTCTGAGTCCATCTCTGGACTTAGTCGGGCCATTTCAGTGTGGGGCTTCGGACACAAAACCAATGGAGTTCCAGGAAGGAAAAATACCCCTTAGCCTTCAACTCTGCTGTGCAATGGGTGAGTCAGCCTTGGCACTCCATGTACACATGGAGCTTCCTTAGCTAGCACCTTTTGTCTGGGAGGAATCTTCCTTCTTAGTCCGTCTGGGGACCCAGATGGGCCATTAGAGTGCAGGGTTTCGGACACAAACCAGTGAAGATCTAGGCAGGAAAAAAACCCCTTAACCTCCAACTCTCCTGTGTAATGGGTGAGCCAATATTGGCATTCCATATACACATGCAGCTTTCTGTCCTGAAACCTTTTGTCTGGGTGGAATCTTCATTGTTAGTCCATCTGGGGACCCAGAGGGGCCATTTCAGGGTGGAGCTTTGGACACCAAACGAATGAAGTTCCATCCAGGAAAAAATGGCCTTAGCCTCTAACTCTGCTGTGCAGTTGGTGGGTGAGCCACCCTTGGCACTCCACGCACACAAGGAGCTTCCTGCGCTGGCCCCTTTTGTCTGGGTGGAATCTTCTTCTTAGTCTATCTGGGGACCCAGACTGGCCATTTCAGCGGGAGCTATGGACACCAAAGCAATGAAGTTCCAGCCATGAAAAAAAAACCCTTAACCTCCAAGTCTCCCATGTAATGGGTGAGCAACCCTTGACACTCCATGCACACATGGAGCTTCCTGTGCTGGCATCTTTTGTCTGGGAGGAATCTTCGTTCTAGCTCGTGTGGGGCCCAGACGGGCCATTTCAGCGGGGCTACGGACACCAAACCAATGAAGTTCCAGGAAGGAAATAAACGGCCTTAGCCTCCACCTCTACTGTGCAATGGCTGAGCCACTCTTGGAACTTCATGCACACATAGAGCTGGTAACTTTTGTGTGGGAGGAATCTTCGTTCTTAGTCCATCTGGGGACCAAGATGGGCCATTTCAGCGTTGGCCTTCGGACAGCAAAGCAATGAATTTCCAGGTAGGAAAGAAAGCCCTTAGCGTCCAACTGCCCTGTGCATTTGATGAGCCACCCTTGGCACTCTATACACTCACGGAGCTTTCTGCACTTGCGGCTTTTTTCTAAGATGAATCTTCGTTCTTAGTCCATCTGGGGACCCAGACACGTCCTTTCAGCGCATGACTTCAAACATCAAACCAATGAAGTTCCAGCCAGGAAAAAAGCCCTTAGCCTCCAACTGTCCTGTGCAGTTGGTGAGGCACTCCTTGGCACTCCATGCACACATGGAGCTTCCTGCCCTAGCACCTTTTGTCTGGGTGGAATCTTCCTTCTTAGTCCATCTGGGGACCAAGACGGGCCATTTCAGCGTGGGGCTTGGGACACCAAACCAATGAAGTTCCAGCCAGGAAAGAAAGCCCTTAGCCTCCAACTCTGCTGTGAAATGGGTGAGCCACTCTTGGCTCTCCATGCACACATGGAGCTTTCTACCCTGGCACCTCTTGTCTGAGTGGAATCTTTGTTCTTAATCCATCTGGGAACCCAGATAGGCCATTTCAGCGCAGGGCTTCAGACACCAAACCAATGAAGTTCCAGCCAGGAAAAAAGCCCTTAGCGTCCAACTGCCCTGTGCAATGGGTGAGCCACCCTTGGCACTCCATGCACACATGGAGCTTCCTGCGCTGGCACCTTTTTTCTGGGAGAAATCTTCGCTCTGAGTCCATCTCTGGACTTAGTCGGGCCATTTCAGCGTGGGGCTTCGGACACAAAACCAATGGAGTTCCAGGAAGGAAAAATACCCCTTAGCCTTCAACTCTGCTGTGCAATGGGTGAGTCAGCCTTGGCACTCCATGTACACATGGAGCTTCCTTAGCTAGCACCTTTGTCTGGGAGGAATCTTCGTTCTTAGTCCATCTGGGGACCCAGATGGGCCATTAGAGTGCAGGGCTTCGGACACCAAACCAGTGAAGATCTAGGCAGGAAAAACCCCTTAACCCTCCAACTCTCCTGTGTAATGGGTGAGCCAATATTGGCATTCCATATACACATGCAGCTTTCTGTCCTGAAACCTTTTGTCTGGGTGGAATCTTCATTGTTAGTCCATCTGGGGACCCAGACGGGCCATTTCAGGGCGGGGCTTTGGACACCAAACGAATTAAGTTCCATCCAGGAAAAAAAGGCCTTAGCCTCTAACTCTCCTGTGCAGTTGGTGAGCCACCCTTGGCACTCCACGCACACAAGGAGCTTCCTGCGCTGGCCCCTTTGTCTGGGATGAATCTTCTTTCTTAGTCTATCTGGGGACCCAGACTGGCCATTTCAGCGGAGCTATGGACACCAAACCAATGAAGTTCCAGCCATGAAAAAAGCCCTTAACCTCCAAGTCTCCCATGCAATGGGTGAGCAACCCTTGACACTCCATGCACACATGGAGCTTCCTGCGCTGGCATCTTTTGTCTGGGAGGAATCTTCGTTCTAGCTCGTGTGGGGCCCAGACGGGCCATTTCAGCGCGGGGCTACGGACACCAAACCAATGAAGTTCCAACCAGGAAAAACGGCCTTAGCCTCCACCTCTACTGTGCAATGGCTGAGCCACTCTTGGAACTTCATGCACACATAGAGCTGGTAACTTTTGTGTGGGAGGAATCTTCGTTCTTAGTCCATCTGGGGACCAAGATGGGCCATTTCAGCGTTGGGCTTCGGACAGCAAAGCAATGAATTTCCAGGTAGGAAAGAAAGCCCTTAGCGTCCAACTGCCCTGTGCATTTGATGAGCCACCCTTGGCACTCTATACACTCACGGAGCTTTCTGCACTTGCGGCTTTTTTCTAAGATGAATCTTCGTTCTTAGTCCATCTGGGGACCCAGACGCGTCCTTTCAGCGCATGACTTCAAACATCAAACCAATGAAGTTCCAGCCAGGAAAAAAGCCCTTAGCCTCCAACTGTCCTGTGCAGTTGGTGAGGCACCCTTGGCACTCCATGCACACATGGAGCTTCCTGCCCTAGCACCTTTTGTCTGGGTGGAATCTTCCTTCTTAGTCCATCTGGGGACCAAGACGGGCCATTTCAGCGTGGGGCTTGGGACACCAAACCAATGAAGTTCCAGCCAGGAAAGAAAGCCCTTAGCCTCCAACTCTGCTGTGAAATGGGTGAGCCACTCCTTGGCTCTCCATGCACACATGGAGCTTTCTACCCTGGCACCTCTTGTCTGAGTGGAATCTTTGTTCTTAATCCATCTGGGAACCCAGATAGGCCATTTCAGCGCAGGGCTTCAGACACCAAACCAATGAAGTTCCAGCCAGGAAAAAAGCCCTTAGCGTCCAACTGCCCTGTGCAATGGGTGAGCCACCCTTGGCACTCCATGCACACATGGAGCTTCCTGCGCTGGCACCTTTTTTCTGGGAGAAATCTTCGTTCTGAGTCCATCTCTGGACTTAGTCGGGCCATTTCAGCGTGGGGCTTCGGACACAAAACCAATGGAGTTCCAGGAAGGAAAAATACCCCTTAGCCTTCAACTCTGCTGTGCAATGGGTGAGTCAGCCTTGGCACTCCATGTACACATGGAGCTTCCTTAGCTAGCACCTTTGTCTGGGAGGAATCTTCGTTCTTAGTCCATCTGGGGACCCAGATGGGCCATTAGAGTGCAGGGCTTCGGACACCAAACCAGTGAAGATCTAGGCAGGAAAAACCCCTTAACCTCCAACTCTCCTGTGTAATGGGTGAGCCAATATTGGCATTCCATATACACATGCAGCTTTCTGTCCTGAAACCTTTTGTCTGGGTGGAATCTTCATTGTTAGTCCATCTGGGGACCCAGACGGGCCATTTCAGGGCGGGGCTTTGGACACCAAACGAATTAAGTTCCATCCAGGAAAAAAAGGCCTTAGCCTCTAACTCTCCTGTGCAGTTGGTGAGCCACCCTTGGCACTCCACGCACACAAGGAGCTTCCTGCGCTGGCCCCTTTGTCTGGGATGAATCTTCTTTCTTAGTCTATCTGGGGACCCAGACTGGCCATTTCAGCGGGAGCTATGGACACCAAAGCAATGAAGTTCCAGCCATGAAAAAAAGCCCTTAACCTCCAAGTCTCCCATGCAATGGGTGAGCAACCCTTGACACTCCATGCACACATGGAGCTTCCTGCGCTGGCATCTTTGTCTGGGAGGAATCTTCGTTCTAGCTCGTGTGGGGCCCAGACGGGCCATTTCAGCGCGGGCCACGGACACCAAACCAATGAAGTTCCAACCAGGAAAAACGGCCTTAGCCTCCACCTCTACTGTGCAATGGCTGAGCCACTCTGGAACTTCATGCACACATAGAGCTGGTAACTTTTGTGTGGGAGGAATCTTCGTTCTTAGTCCATCTGGGGACCAAGATGGGCCATTTCAGCGTTGGGCTTCGGACAGCAAAGCAATGAATTTCCAGGTAGGAAAGAAAGCCCTTAGCGTCCAACTGCCCTGTGCATTTGATGAGCCACCCTTGGCACTCTATACACTCACGGAGCTTTCTGCACTTGCGGCTTTTTTCTAAGATGAATCTTCGTTCTAGTCCATCTGGGGACCCAGACGCGTCCATTTCAGCGCATGACTTCAAACATCAAACCAATGAAGTTCCAGCCAGGAAAAAGCCCTTAGCCTCCAACTGTCCTGTGCAGTTGGTGAGGCACTCTTGGCACTCCATGCACACATGGAGCTTCCTGCCCTAGCACCTTTTGTCTGGGTGGAATCTTCCTTCTTAGTCCATCTGGGGACCAAGACGGGCCATTTCAGCGTGGGGCTTGGGACACCAAACCAATGAAGTTCCAGCCAGGAAAGAAAGCCCTTAGCCTCCAACTCTGCTGTGAAATGGGTGAGCTACTCCTTGGCTCTCCATGCACACATGGAGCTTTCTACCCTGGCACCTCTTGTCTGAGTGGAATCTTTGTTCTTAATCCATCTGGGAACCCAGATAGGCCATTTCAGCGCAGGGCTTCAGACACCAAACCAATGAAGTTCCAGCCAGGAAAAAAGCCCTTAGCGCTCCAACTGCCCTGTGCAATGGGTGAGCCACCCTTGGCACTCCATGCACACATGGAGCTTCCTGCGCTGGCACCTTTTTTCTGGGAGAAATCTTCGCTCTGAGTCCATCTCTGGACTTAGTCGGGCCATTTCAGCGTGGGGCTTCGGACACAAAACCAATGGAGTTCCAGGAAGGAAAATACCCCTTAGCCTTCAACTCTGCTGTGCAATGGGTGAGTCAGCCTTGGCACTCCATGTACACATGGAGCTTCCTTAGCTAGCACCTTTTGTCTGGGAGGAATCTTCGTTCTTAGTCCATCTGGGGACCCAGATGGGCCATTAGAGTGCAGGGCTTCGGACACCAAACCAGTGAAGATCTAGGCAGGAAAAACCCCTTAACCTCCAACTCTCCTGTGTAATGGGTGAGCCAATATTGGCATTCCATATACACATGCAGCTTTCTGTCCTGAAACCTTTTGTCTGGGTGGAATCTTCATTGTTAGTCCATCTGGGGACCCAGACGGGCCATTTCAGGGCGGGGCTTTGGACACCAAACGAATTAAGTTCCATCCAGGAAAAAAAGGCCTTAGCCTCTAACTCTCCTGTGCAGTTGGTGAGCCACCCTTGGCACTCCACGCACACAAGGAGCTTCCTGCGCTGGCCCCTTTGTCTGGGATGAATCTTCTTTCTTAGTCTATCTGGGGACCCAGACTGGCCATTTCAGCGGGAGCTATGGACACCAAAGCAATGAAGTTCCAGCCATGAAAAAAGCCCTTAACCTCCAAGTCTCCCATGCAATGGGTGAGCAACCCTTGACACTCCATGCACACATGGAGCTTCCTGCGCTGGCATCTTTTGTCTGGGAGGAATCTTCGTTCTTAGCTCGTGTGGGGCCCAGACGGCCATTTCAGCTGCGGCTACGGACACCAAACCAATGAAGTTCCAACCAGGAAAACGGCCTTAGCCTCCACC
>NW_026086731.1:0-12447 GCF_022539395.1 Myiozetetes cayanensis | reverse complement strand
CAGCAGGGTGGGAAGAGCTGCTGCCTGAGGGATGGACCCACTGCAGAGGTCCATCCAGGACTGTCTCCTGTGAGAGGGACCCCATGGGAGCAGGGAAGGATCCAACTCCTCTCCCTGAGCAGTGACAGAAACAACAACTGACTGTAACCCCCATTGCAGTCACCCTGCACCGCTGGGGAGAGGAGGGAGAGCTGAGAAGGAATGAGGGGTCGAGGGAAGGTGATTTTCAGATTGCTTTATTTCTCACTCTTTGGCTTTTATCCTGTCAGTAATAAATTTAAGTGCTATCCCTACTCTGAGTTTGTTTTGCCCATTAGGAAGTGACTTTCTCCCGACCCTTATCTCTACTTAGGAATCCTCAGCTGTTTTTTTTCTCTCCTCTGTGGATTTGCAGAGGGAGGGGGAGGTGGAAGCTTGAAATCCAGCCAGGGTCCACCCACTAAACCAACCCCTGTGCTTGAGGCCCTTTTGTGATGTCCCAGCCTACCCTCTCCGTTCCGGAATGGCCCTTGGCAACCAAAGAACCAACACCCCACAAGGTCAGAATGCAGCCCCACCCATGTGCCCCTTTAGGATGTCCCGTCCTGACCTCTCCATTCTGGAATAGCCCCTGGAAACCAAAGAACCAACGCCCCACACCCCCACAGTGCAGCCCCGCCCATCTGCCATGGGACTCTTTGTGAAGTCATGGCCTTTCCCCCAGGAAAGAAAGCCTTTAACCTTTGGATTTCAGGTGCAGTTGATGGGTCACCCTGGGCACTCCATGGGCAGCAAGAGCTTTCTGTCCTGCCACCTTTTGTCTGGCAGGAATCTTTGTCCAGACTCCAATTTGGCAGTCGGACTGACAATTCCAGCGCAGGGCTCCTGCAAGCGAACGACAGCCCTACCCTCCAGGAAAGAAACCCCTTCCCCTCGGTCTCTTTTGCTGTTCCTTCAAATACAACCTGCAGGGCAGCTTTCTGCCATCTCTTCTCTTGGGAATTGTGAAGATAGACCCGCTCCCATGTTTAACACCTCAGGCAAAACCACCCTGTTAACACCTTTCCCAACCTTCCCCAGCCTTTCCCAAAGCTGAGATGTGGAAAGAACAAGTGCCCTTGTCCCTGGCTATTCTGCTGTGCTGGGAGTCTCTTCCCTCCAGCTCTGCACACAGGCACTGCCCCTGCAGCTCCAGAGAAGGGCTGAAGAAGCATCTTCAACACAGAAATCAGGGCAGGTGTATCAGGGATTGTTGATATTTTTTGGTCTGTGTTTGGCCCAACCACCTGTGGAAGTTTTGTTCTTTGCCTGCCAAGTTCACTGATAAACGGGAGCTTCGTCCTTGGAGAGAGAGTTTCTTGGATAAACTGTTGTAATTGGTGCACTGTGATTGACTGGTTGTCTGTAGAGGACATTTGAAGGAGAAACTGAAGAGGAGAGGATGAAGTAAAGCCCCCAGACTCAAACAGATCAGACCCCTTGAGTGAAGCAGCGCAAGTGCGAGGGGAATCCCCACGTTCTCCCGCATGGCTGAAGGGGGGCACTCACAGAACGGGGGAGGGACCGAGGGCCTCTGGCTGGGCGGTGCTGCCACACAGGCCCAGGGAGACGTCACCGGCTAAGTGGATAAAAAATGCAGGTGGCTCGTGCTTGGGGGTCTCAAGCTTCACAGGAAGGACAATGTTGCCTTTTGTGGGGACACCTCTATCTTTGTGAGCCTGCTGACCCTCCGAGGGCGCAGCCTCTGCTGTGGGGAATTCTGGTTCTCCTGGGGTCGGTAAGACAACCTCGTAAAACACAGCTAAGTGAGTGGGGGTTTCACTGAGGGCTCAGTTCACTCCTCTCCTTTCCTGTCTCTTGGGTTCCCATTACTTGGCCACTTTCTGTAATAAATACTGGGTTTATTGATGAGCTCTCAGCAGTGTCTTGGTTTTCAATCTCAGCATCCTTTTGTACTCACCCTGTTACAGTCAGAAAAATCATAAGCCTAAGAAACACTGCTGTGATACTTGTTGGACAGCAGTGTCTTAAGTTGGGAAAAAGAGAGAGTGATGAGGAGAGCATTATAGACCCTCAGGAACTCCAGCCAACCCCCGGTAGGGTAAATTGGAGACCAGAGCCCGTTAGGCAGAGACCTGACAGCCCACAGGAATCGGGATTAGATGCGACAGACACTGAAAGTATAGCAGAGAGTAGGGAAGACCCCCAAGAGGGGGTGAGTAGTACACATCGGGGTCGGACCATGGGACAGAAAGCTGGGGCCAAGACTGGGGGTAGAAAAAAGCTAGAGCTGAGAGCAGCCACACTGTTGCCCCATTTAGGATCGGTAATAACAGCTGCAGGCACTCCAACAAAAGTGAAAGTGCCGTTTTCTTTGAATGATTTGAACAGCTGGAGGGAGGAAGCAAAACTGTTTAGGGAAAATCCTGAAAAGGTGGGTAAGAGATTTGAATTAATTGTGAAAAATCAGGACATAGATTGGTCAGATATCGACTTGATTCTCTCAGAACTGGCAGAAACAGAAAAACAGCAAGTAATAAAAGCAGCAAGAAATCATGTGGAAGGGCAGATTGTAAGTGGAGACATAGATAATATTTTTCCAGTGCAAAAACCTAACTGGGACAGAAAGCACGGCTGGTGCAAGAGAAAGTGGTGTACCTGGGGTATGAAGTCTCCGGTGGACAATGTTCCCTGGGAACAGCAAGAAAGGAAGCATCTGCCAGACACCCAGCCCAGAAACAGGGGGAGATCTCCAAGCCTTTCTAGGAATGACAGGTTGGTGTAGTTTATGGCTCTATCAGTAGGGAGGACTTGTAAAGCCTTTCTAGGACCTGCTGAAAAGAACCCAAAAGAACATCATGTGGAGCCCTGAGACAGACGAGGCCTTCAAAGGCCTGAAGCGGGAGCTCAGGAGGGCTCCGGCGTTGGCTTTGCCTGACGGGACGAATCCCTTTGGTTGTTGTGCCATGAATGTCAAGGAATGGTTTGGGGGTCTTGGGCCACCAAGCAGGGCCATCCAGGAGGGCCGAGCTCGACTGCAAACAGTGGGATGGAGTCAGCAAGGGATGGCCCAGCTGTCTGATAGCAGTGACTGCAGCAGTCATGGACCACTGTCCCAGTGATGTCACTGATGTCCTCAATGATGTCACCACTGTGCCTGTGATGTAACTGCTGTCCCTGTGATGTCAACGATGTCCCTGGAAACCTGTGATGTCACTGATCTACAGTGACTTCACTCCTGTCTCCACTGATGGCACCAGACCCCTGTGACGTCACCAATGTCTCCAATGATGTCACCAAATTCCCTGTGACATAACTGCTCTCCCTGTGATGTCATGTGTGTTTATTGGTGTCACTGTTGTCCCCATGGGTGTTACCACTGTCCCCTGTGATGTCACTGCTATCCCCAGGGTGTCACCCATGTCCTGTGGGAGGCACCTATGTCCCTGAGATGTCACTGGTCCCCAATGATGCAAGAAAGGAAGCATCTGCCAGACACCCAGCCCAGAAACAGGGGAGATCTCCAAGCCTTTCTAGGAATGACAGGTTGGTGTAGCTTATGGCTCTATCAGTAGGGAGGACTTGTAAAGCCTTTCTAGGACCTGCTGAAAAGAACCCAAAAGAACATCATGTGGAGCCCTGAGACAGACAAGGCCTTCAAAGGCCTGGAAGCGGGAGCTCAGGAGGGCTCCGGCGTTGGCTTTGCCTGACGGGACGAATCTCCTTTGGTTGTTGTGCCATGAATGTCAAGGAATGGTTTGGGGGTCTTGGGCCACCAAGCAGGGCCATCCAGGAGGGCCGAGCTTGACTGCAAACAGTGGGATGGAGTCAGCAAGGGATGGCCCAGCTGTCTGACAGCAGTGGCTGCAGCAGTCATGGACCACTGTCCCAGGGATGTCACTGATGACCCCAGTGATGTCACCACTGTACCTTTGATGTCACTGTTGTCCCTGTGATGTCAGCAATGTCCCTGGAAACCTGTGATGTCACTGATCTACAGTGACTTCACTCCTGTCTCCACTGATGGCACCAGACCCCTGTGACGTCACCAATGTCTCCAATGATGTCACCAAATTCCCTGTGACATAACTGCTCTCCCTGTGATGTCATGTGTGTTTATTGGTGTCACTGTTGTCCCCATGGGTGTTACCACTGTCCCCTGTGATTTCACTGCTGTCCTCAGGGTGTCAGCCATGTCCTGTGGGAGGCACCTATGTCCCTGAGATGTCACTGGTCCCCAATGATGTCACTGGTGTCCCTGTGATGTCACCGCTGTCCACTGTGATGTCACTGGTGTCTCTATGATGTCATCCCTGTCCTTGTGAAGTCAGTACTGTCCCCTCTGATGTCACTGATGTCCCTGTGACATCATGGCTGTCCCTTTGTTGTCACCAGTCCCCTGTAATGCCATTGGTCCTCAATGATGTCACCGCTGTCCCTGTGATGTCAACAATGTCCCCAGTGATGTCCTGCTGTTACTGTGATGTCACCACTGTGCCAAGCCATGGCACCATGTCCCCGTCATGTCACTGATGCCAGTGATGTCCCTGTGACATCACCGGTGTCCCTTTCTTGTCAGCAGTCCCCTGTGATGTCACCACTGTCTCCTGTGATGTCAACAATGACCCCAATGATGTCACTGGTGTAACTGTGATGTCACCCCTGACCTTGTGAAGTCACTGAAGTCCTCTGTGATGTCACCAATGTCCCTGTGACATCACGGCTGTCCCTTTGTTTTCACCAGTCACCTGTGATGTCACTGGTCCTCAGTGATGTCACCAATGTCCCTGTGATTTCACCAAACCCCTTTGATGTCACTGGCGTCCTTGTGACATCACGGCTCTCCCCTTGTTTTAACCAGCCCCCTGTGATGTCACTCATCCCCAATGATGTCACTGCTGTCCCTGTGGTGTCATCACTGTACCCTGTGGTGGCACTGTGTCCCCGTGATGTCACCAATATCCTTGTGATGTCACCAGGCCCCTGTGATGTCACTGATTTCCTGTAATACCATGACTGTCCCTTTGTTTTCATCAGTCCCCTGTGATGTTGTTGGTCCCCAGTGATGTCACCCATGTCCCTGTGATGTCACCACTGTCCCCTGTGATGTCACAAATATCCCCAGTGATGTCACTAATGTCTCTTTGATGTCAGCCATGTACTTGTGATTTCACTGTGTCCCATGTTATGTCACTGATGTCCCTGTGACATCACAGCTGTCTCTTTGTTTTCACCAATCCCCTCTGATGACACTCGTCCCCAGTGATGTCACCAATGTCCCTTTCATAAAGGTTAGGGTTAGAGTTTAGGGTTTAGGGTTTGGTTTAGGGTTAAGGGTTAGGGTTAGGTGGTTAGGTTTTAGGGTAGGCTTAAGCTTACATTTAGGTTCAGTTTTTAAGGTTAGGGTAAGGGGTTAGTGCTAGGGTTAGGGTAAAGGGTAAGGGTTAAATTAGGCTTAGGTTTTAGGTAACCTTTTGGTTAGAATAAAGGATAGGGTTAGGGTCAGGGTCAGGGTTAGGGTTAGGGTTAGGATTACACTTAGGATTGGGGTTAGGGTTTAGGATAAGGGTTTAAGGTTAAATTTAGGATTTAGGTATCTTTTTTGTTAGAGTAAGGGATAGGGTTACGATTAGGGTTTGGGTTAGGGTTAGAGTTAAGGTTGTATGAGGCAAAAAAACCCCCTTTCTCTTGCCCTTCTCAGTGTGCGGGGCGAAAATCACCCTTGTCAGGGAGGCCCTGCAGGAGCTGTCCCTCCGGTGATCCAACAGCGGCCCCTGCTGACCGGGATTGGAATTGCACCAAAAAGCAAGAAACACCGGACTGGTTGTTTTTGTTTGTTTGGTTGGTTGGTTGGTTTTGGTTTTGGTTTTTTTGTTTGTTTGTTTTTAGGGGGATTTTTGGTAAAGGATTATTTGGTTGTTTTTGTGTTCTTTCGTTGTTTTGCCAATACACATATATCCTTTAATAAAGGGCTGTTATTTTTCCTCTCTCCATACTTCCTCCCCATAGTTGGAGGCTCTTAATTTCAGATTTTCAATTGCTTAGATGGAGGAGTTTGGTCTTCCTCCTAACTCATCCTCCTTAGAAAAACACTTGTATTTCATTAAACTGAGAGAGCTGCAAATTCATGCTTTGTTTACAGCTCAGAGATCTTCCAGGCTCTTCCCATTTGCCTCTGCTGCTCTTACAGAAGTTGTGTGGACACCTTCACTGCCTGCACCAGATGATTTCACAAAACTGGGAGTGGGGGTATTGCATTGAGAAGGACCTGGGGGGGGGTGTTTTCTGAGGCCTCTCCAAGCAAATGTTTCCTTCAGGAGAGCTAAAACCAGGACAGTGGGGGGAACAACTGAAACGCAACTCCTCCAGCAATGGCAGCTCCTCCAGGAATTCCCAGCACATGCCCACAGATCCTCCCAGAGGGGTGAGGCAGACATCAAGGTTTGACAGGAATGCCCTGTTTGGGATAACTTAGGAGATGGCTGCATCCCCTCTCCCTTACCCAGAGGCTGGAGATGCTGCTGTCTGGGAGCAGGAGGTGCCTGTGTGGGGGTTCAGCACCGCTGGCTCGGTGCAAGTACAAGAAGCGTTTGGACGATACTCCCGGGCACGTGGTGTGACTCTGGGGGATGGTCCAGTGAAGGCTCAGGAGTTGGACTCGATGATCCTTGTGGGTCCTTTCCAACTCAGGATACTGGGTGTGATTCTGTGAAGTTCCCCAGGGCTGTGTGTGAGCAGAGAGCAGGGGCTGAGCAAAGCAGAGCAGGGCAATGGCAGCACAGCCCTTGAGCACTGCCCCAAGCAAGCTGAGCCCAAAGGGGAGCTGGAGGTGGGGTTGGTCCCACTCAGGTTAGGGGGCAGAGACAGGGGGACAGCAGGGAGTGCAGGGCAGGGAGAGCATCAGAGGGAAGTGATGGGCATGGGGATGTCTCCAGGCTGGGCTCTCCCAGTGCTCAGTGGCCCCATCTCTCCAGGATGAGGGTGCTGATGGGGGTGGACGGAAAGAGGAGCAAGGTGAGGACACAGCTCAGGATTCAGATCCAGAGGGGAATGGCTTACCCTGGAAGAAGTTTGGATCACAATGTGGATGAAACATATCCAGGAGGAAAGAAGAGTAGAAAGAGTTCACAAGTTATCACTTTCCTCTGACAGGAAATAATGTCTTAGACGAGGGGTTGCTCTCTGTTAGAGAAATGCAGAGCTCATGATTCTTGGTGTCCTGTGCAGGGACCATCCCAGACACACTGAACTCTCCCCTCAACTCCCATCTTGATCCTTTAGATGAATGTGGAACCAGCAGGCTCATACCAATCTGCCCAACTGGCTGACATGAGCTCTTAGAAAAAGAGAAGAGACCAGAGAAGGTGTGATGGGGAGAGGAAGCAGTGAGGAGAATATGCCCAGTGAGATCCCAGCTGATGAACCTCCTCATGTGCTGGTGGTGGCAGTTGGGTAGCCTTGGTCCTGATGCTGAGGGTCCCTGAGTGTATGAGGAGGGAATCCTTCCCCATTGGTGGTTGTGCCTACCTGGGAGCTGGAGCAGCTGGGAGGAGAAAGGCACAGGCTGAGAGCCTGCAGCTCCCCCAGGTGCTGCA
The DNA here is from genome assembly GCF_022539395.1 of Myiozetetes cayanensis. Classification (NCBI taxonomy): domain Eukaryota; kingdom Metazoa; phylum Chordata; class Aves; order Passeriformes; family Tyrannidae; genus Myiozetetes; species Myiozetetes cayanensis. The sequence continues at coordinate 4,873 of NW_026086731.1, read as the reverse complement.
CACACTGAAACACCCTGGGCATCCCAGGTCCACCATCTGTCAACTGTGAGGATCAAGAAATGAATGCCCTGCCAAGTTGTGGCTCTGGAGAGAGCTCAGTCCTGTGCCCCTTCCACCTTCCCATTACTGAGGATTTACTAGACAAGAATTTTCCCACCCATGTGGCTCCATCCCACATCTCCTTTTTCCCCTGTCTGACACCACTCCAAACCTATTTTCTAAGTGATTTGTGGTTCCAGGTGGATGGCTCTGATGCCTAAAGCATTTCAGTACCTCCCAGGTGTTACACTCCTCCCTGAACCCATTGGGAAGTGTTGAAAATCACCCCATTTCGTTCAGAGTGACATGGGGGCTGAAGGAAACAATCATCCTCCTGCCTTCCCCAAAGCAACTCTGCCCATCACTGCTGCATGCCTGATCCACACAGCCTGTGTCCTGCCCTGTGCCCAGGACACGCCTTGTCCTGCCCCTCTCAGCAGCACTCCAGTGCTCCTCCCTCCCAGACATATTCTGTCCACATTGTGACACACCCTTCTTCCAGGGTCAGCCATTCCCCTCTGGATCTGGATCCTGTGCTGTGTCCTCACAGTGCTCAAGGGCTGTGCTGCCATTGCCCTGCTCTGCTTTGCTCAGCCCCTGCTCTCTCCTCACACACAGCCCTGTGGAGGTTCACAGAATCACACCCAATATTCCAAGTTGGAAGGGACCCACAAGGATCATCGAGTAATCCTGGACCAAAAATCCCCCTCAAAAAAAGAGGGAACAGTCCGGTATTCCTCGCTTTGTGGCGCAATTCCAATCCCGGTCAGCAGGGGCCGCTGTTGGATCACCGGAGGGGCAGAGCCTGCAGGGGCTCCCTGACAAGGGCGATTTTCGCCCCACACACCGAGAAGGGCAAGAGAAAGGGGATGTTTCTGCCTCATCCAAGGAGAAGGGTCAGGTGAAATGTCCCCGTGGAGCAGCTCTCTGCCTCCAGGAGTTTTAACCAAAACCTTCTGGACGGGGCTCATGTGGGGACATCAAACCCAGCCCACCTGGGAATATGCAGAGCTCTTTTTTTTTTCTAAAACTTTTACATTACGACATAATGGCCAGTCTTTGCGAGAGAAGATCCGGGGAAGGGTGGGCTCAGTTCCGCGCACACTGTGTCTCACCTAAAAAAAATCCAATGCGCAGGCTGGAAGGTGTAAAGACCTTCCCCAGATCTTCGCTTGCGAAGACTGGCCATTATTATTATATTACGACAAACCTCTCTCTGCCAGCTGATGGCAATTTTGATGCAGGAACAGATGTGACCCTGTGACCTCACGTGGTATTTTAACACTCCAATGGCATGGGCCTTTCTGGGTCCAGCCAGGGCTAAAAATTACTTTTGGCTGGGATTTAGGTTTGGAAAGAAAATGCAAGAAAAGAAAGGAGGGGCATCAGTATGAATAAAAGGTTTGAGGGTGCGGTGGATGCCTCAGCTTCCAATGCTGGCACATAGAGCTTCCTGTGCTGGCAACTTTTGTCTGGGAGGAATCTTTATCTTATTTCATTTTGGGACTCAGAGTGACCATTTCATTTCAGGGGTTTTGACACCAAAGAAATGCATTCCCACCCAGGAAAGAAAGCCCTTACCCTCCATCTCTCCTGAGCAATTGATGAGCCATTCTTAGCACTCCATGCACATATAGAGCTCCCTGTGCTGGCACCTTTTGTCTGGGAGGATGTCACTGCTGTCTCTGTGATGTCACCACTGTCCCTGATGGTGTCACCAAGGTCACCGATGATGTCACTGCTGTCTATGGAATGTCACCCTTGTTATTTTGAAGTCACCAATGTCTCCTGTGATGTCACCAATGTCCCTGTGACATTATGGCTTTCCCATTGTTGTCACCAGTCACCTGTGATGTCACTGGTGTTTAATCATGTCCCTCTGTTGTCACTCTGATGTCACTGGTCCCCAGTGATGTCCCTGCTGTCTCAGTGATGTCATCACTGCCCCCTGTGATGTCACCAATGTCACTGATGATGTCACAGGTGTCTGTGATGTCACCACGGTCCCCTATGATGTCGTTGATAGTCCTGTGACATCACGGTTGTTCTTTTGTTGTCCCCCTGTGAGGTCACTAGTCCCCAATACTGTCACCGATGTCCCTGTGATGTCACCACTGTCCCCTGTGATGTCACCAGTGTCACCGACTGTAGTGGTTTTGAGTCTAGGTCTTCCTTGGTGACCAGGTTGTAACCAAGGAACCAAGACCATGTTCCCAGTATTTCATATGATTTTTATGTAAGCAAGAGTATAAATAAGAAGGGAGAGGAAGCTCTCACTCTCTCTTCTGGCGGACTGAAGGTGAAGGTTCTTTGCTGACATTTTGCCCAGGCAAAGGAGTGAGGCCTCGTGTGCTGGTTGACCTTGAGAAGCAGATAGTGCTGGCAGTTTGTTGCAGTTCACTGATATCTTAAGGAAAGTGTTTGCTTTTTATCCTTTTTTCCTTGTTTCCATTTTTCCCTTTCCCTTTCTTTTCCCCTTTTGGGAGGTTCCCTGTTGGTGATCTCCTGTATATAATTCTAAATATATTTATAAATGTGTGTGGAATAAATACTTGGAATTCGGTTTGATTTGGGTTCTTTTGATTTTTGTGTGGTCCAAGAGAGGGAGAGGGAGGGGGAAGGTGTTTTCGCTGTGGTCCAGGTACTTGGGTGGGATCCAAGTCCAACCTGGGACATTTTTTGGAGGTTCCACCGAGATACCAGTGGGTTGTTTTGGTAACAATTCCTGGGCAGGTGGTCAAGTTCTGCCAAACATCGACTTTGTTTGGGAACAGTGTCGGGAGAGCTGCCAAGAGGGATTTGTTTATATAAATAAACCTCTTGTTTAGGAACAGTGAAAACAACTATATAAATAATCGCCACTTTCCTAATTTTCAATGTACTTTTAGCAGCCTTCGCACCTGTTCTGGGCTTCTTCATGTGGGAACATCCAAATCCAACAGTGTTCAATTGGAGAGACATTTGGGACAGGTATTTTTCCTTCCTTGACATTAAACGCTGGATGATAGAGATTCCCAAACTGACTGTTGTCACTAATTATTATTTGCATTGTGTGGCAACAATTTTGTAAATGATGAAGGTGATGGATATATTATTTAAAATTGGAAGGATTGTGTTGTGCTGGTTTCCTTGTTACAGGAAAGGTCGAACCTTGAAGGGATTAGCTGGAGCTTTGGAAAGGGGTTTGAAAAGGGCAGTTCCTGGTCTGGAAGGAGCATGGGAAGATTTTGGTAAATGGATAGGGCGTGTGGCACCTCCCAATACTTGGGACTTCACGCCAAAACAGGCTTTTGATCCTAGTGAGATAACCCGTGGTTTAATGGAGGGTTGTCTTTCATACAAGGATCCAACTGCACCTGAAACCCGAAGGTTACAGGCTTTCTTTCCTGGGGGAAAGGCCGTGACTTCCCAAAGAGTCCCATGGCAGATGGGTGGGGCTGCACTGTGGGGGTGTGGGGCGTTGGTTCTTTGGTTTCCAGGGGCTATTCCAGAATGGAGAGGTCGGGCTGGGACATCCTAAAGGGGCACATGGGTGGGGCTGCATTCTGACCTTGTGGGGTGTTGGTTCTTTGGTTGCCAAGGGCTATTCCAGAATGGAGAGGATAGGCTGTGACATCACAAAAGGGCCTCAAGCACAGGGGTTGGTTTAGTGGGTTGACCCTGGCTGGATTTCAAGCACCCACTAAAAGCTGCTACCTCCCCCTCCCTCTGCAACTCCACAGAGAAGACAAAAAAACAAACAGCTGAGGATTCCTGAGTAGAGATAAGGGTCGGGAGAAAGTCGCTCACAAACGGGCAAAAGAAGTACTATCCCCTCAAAGTAGGGATAGTACTTAAATTTATTACTGACAGGATAAAAGCCAAAGAGTGAGAAATAAAACAATCTGAAAAACACCTTTCTCCCACCCTCCTTCCTTCTCAGCTCTCCCTCCCCCCCAGTGGTGCAGGGGGACGGGAATGAGGGTTAAAGTCAGTTGTTGTTTCTCTCACTGCTCAGGGAGAGGAGTTGGATCCTTCCCTGCTCCCGTGGGGCCCCCAGTATGATCCCAGGAAATTCCAGACACTTCCAGTAAGTGGCCAGTTTGATCCCACTCATCCCCAGTATGGCTGCCGTCCCTCCCAGACACTCCCAGTATTATTGCAGTCACTCCCAGTAAGACCCCAGCAGGACACCAGTAGGGGCCCAGCTGCTCCCAGTATGATCCCAGTTAACCCCAGCATGGTCCCAGTTGCTCTCCTTCACCCCTACTGTGGTTCCAGTCACTCCCAGAATGATCCCAGTCACTGTCAGCCACTCTCAATATAGCCCAGTTGCCTCCAGCATGCTCCCAGTCAGTCCCAATATGATCCCAGTCTCAGTAGGATCCAAGTTACCCCCTGCATGGTCCCAGTATGCTCCCAGTGACTCCACTGTATTTCCAGTCCCTCCCAGTATGACTCCAGTATGATCCCAGTGACACCCTCTATGGTGGCAGTCACAGTCAGGATGAACCCAGACATTCCCTTCACTCCCAGTATAAAGCCATTTGCCCCCAGCAGGGTCCCACTTGCTTCCACTCACCCCACTACAGTTCCAGTCCCTCCCAGTAGGATCCCTGTCACTCCAAGTCTCTCCCATTATATCCCAGTTCATTTCAGCCTGCTTCCAGTTATTTCCAGTATGCTCCCAGTCACTCTTGATGTTTCCCAGTATATACCATTTTCCCCCAGTGTGGTCTCACTCACTCCCAGTTGCTCCCAGTAGCTTCCAGCACAATCCCAGTTGCTCACATCCACTCTCAGTCACCCCCAGTGTGGTCCTAGTCGCTCCCAGTATGACCCCAGCCATCTTCAC
>NW_026086730.1:0-12551 GCF_022539395.1 Myiozetetes cayanensis | reverse complement strand
CCCCAAGCTGTCCCCTGGGAGCAGGAACAGCCACGCTGCACCCGTGGCACAGTTGGAGGACGTGGAGGGGGGATCACAAGCAGCAAAGCACAGCCCAACGCTGTTATAAGTTACTTTTTCTCTGGAATTTTGAAGACGGCAAAAATACCTGCAGGACAAAGAAATATAGCAAGAGATTTTTATTGCAGTGCTGGGTACCCATTTCCAGCACTGGGTGCACCTTTGAATCAAACATTCCAGAGAAAAAGTAACTTATAAAAATTTGGGGGCTCGTCTGGGGTCCTCGTGTGGTGTCTCTGGGTAAGAGGACCCATGTACCAGGAAGGTGCACCCCGCTGAATTTTGGTGGTTCTGGGACGGGGGCCTTCTGTTCAGAGCGACTGCGACAAAAGGACCCTGAGACAGACGGCTGCAGAACAAAGAAAGCAGGAAGAAATTGGACACATGAAAATTGGTAAGGGCTATTTTAATTCAAGAGGGCTAAAACTAAGGGGTATGTGTATGTATGCGTGTGAATGAGACGTGCAACTGAGCACGGGCGAGAGTGGAGTTCTTCTAACTGCGTTTCCAAGCTTCCGCGAGGAACTTGGCCAGTGAAGGAACGAAGCGCTTGTTGAGACATAAGAATGAAATACTCTCTGGGGTAGAAACGGGGAAAAACATGAAACACAAAAAGCATAATCAAAACCCAGTGAAAATAGCATGATAAGAGAAATTTAACAAAAAGCCAAAGCTGCACCAGTCAGGGGCCGGGGCATCCTCGGGGAGGGCCGGTAAGAACCCTTAAGCGGCGCCGAGCTAGTGTGGGGATCCGCGCGGCGTCTGGGGCGAGGCCGGCCCGTGACTGAGGCCAGGCGGCGTGGTGAAATCGGCCTGGGTGGGAGCTAGACGCGAGTAAAACAAGCAACAGCGTGGGGCCACCCCGGGGCTGAGGCTAGCCGAGAGAAGGCGGCGGGGTCGGCCCGGGAAGGCCGGTGGAAACTCGCGGCGAGCAGCGGGGCCGCCCAGCAAAGCGGTCCGGACGGCGCTGGGCAGCGGCGGCGTGCGTGTGTGTGTGTGCGGTGTGCCAGTGCGGACAGCGCTGGGCACAGGCGGCGTGTGTGTGTGTGCCCGGTGCACCGACCCAGGCGGCACTGAACAACGGCTGGCGGAGCCGCTCCGAGCGGGTGCCGCAAAGCCACCGGACAAAAGCTAGCGCAGGGTAGCTGGACCACGCGAGAGACGGCGGCAAATACCACAGGCTGGGAGGAGCCAGGCAGTGGCCGCGGAGAAAAGGTCAGCACCAGCCGGTGCGAGGGGGTCCACGCGGCGTTGGGGGCGAGTGGCCAGCGGCGGGAGCCCCGCCAAGATGGCCAGCATGAGCACGCGCGGCAAGTCCAGGCGTAGCGCTGAGCGGCGTGGAGAGAGTGGTAAAGACATCCCAGCCATCTGAGGGACTTGTAAAAAACAAACAAACAAAAAACAAACAGAGGGAGTCCCAGTCACGAGACACGGGAGCCCAGGAAACCTCAGCTACCTAACACAAAAGTTTCAAGTTCTTTCTTCCGACCAGCAACGGCGGGGGGGCAAAAAAGTCCCCCTAGCACAGGAGGGGGGGCGTAGCCCTGCCGAAGTGGTGGTGGGGAAGGGTCCCTTGCCTGAGAGGGCAGCAGGGCGGGGGTCCCCTGTGCAGGAGCGATAAAGCGATAAGAGAATGTGAACAACTGAGGAGCTCTCAGAAGCTTCCAAGATTTTTCGGGAACAATCAACATTTTTAAACAGTGTATTTGTTGTATGTGGTGTGTGTATAAATGTGTAAACCTCATGAGGATAACTTAAAAGTGAAATGTGTTAAGTAGTAAGAAATGTGAACTAATTTACTAACAAATTATTTGTTGAAACAATTGAAGTGTTAAAACCTCTCATTGTGTGCGAGAGGGGGTGGGGACAAATGTGTAGACATTTTTGTGACGAGTACTGAAAAATGAAAATTTGCAGAGACAATAGAAGAATTTTTGAAGGGATCTATGACAGTATAGTTTTTGTTGGTTGAACATGTGAGAAAAAGTGCAGAACAGAGTGATGTGGAAAGGGGAAGCATTGTTAAAACGGGGGGTCTATGTGCCAGTCATGACATAAAGCAGAACTAACTTGAGAGAATTGAGGGGGAGAAAACAAGAAGTAATAAATTATTAAGATAATGTTGTAAAAGACTAAAAGACAACACCCTGAGCACTGGATATTATCAGGGTCTTTGAGAGTGAAGGACGTCTAGATAAGAGATAAGTTGTTAAAGGAGAAGAGCCAAAGCAGAGAAAAATGAGGAGGATTGTTATATGGAAGATGAAAAGGAGAATTGGAGTGTTGGAGAAACTTTGTTCGGGATTTTAGGTTTGACAAAGGAATTTGGAATGTGAGAGTCCTTGGTCACGCATGAAGAGTTGAGTGTGAATCGAGTTTACCCTACTAGCTAGAGTGTACTGTGGAATTTCACCTACAATGATGATCTAATGAGACTACAATTTACCCATGGCGGAAGGACTCAGGAGTGACCTCATCACTCTCTGCAGCTACCTGGGAAGAGATTGTGGCCAAGTGGGGGAGTCGGTCTCTTCTCCCAGGCAATCAGCAGTGAAACAAAAGGGCATGGGCTTGAACTCTGCCAAGGGAAGTTTGAATTAAATGTTAAAAAGATCTTTGCAGGCAGTAATCAAGCATTAGAATGGTCTGTGCAAGGAGGTGATAAATTCACCATCCCTGGAGGTGTTTAACGTGAAGCTGGATGTGGCACTAAGTGCCATGATCTGGTAGTCACGGTGAAGTTGGATTGAGAATTGGACTTGATAATCTTAAGAAATCTTTTCCAACCTAATTAATTCTATAATTCTATAATTCTGTGATTCTATTAACTTTAAAGTCCAACAGCGCGTGCGTGGGGGAAAGCGATGCTAGCCGAGAATCCAGCGGTGCATACAAATGCTTTGGGTACCGACCAAGGGCCCGGCCGGTACACTAAAGCGACAGAGCAGCACCAGACGAAGATACACAACTCCCGCACCCTAACTGACCAGTGGTTGGAGTCACAAAAGTGGTAAGTAACGGTAAGTGGTCGCAAAAGTCCGCGAGAGCGGTCTGTGACCAAGAGGGACGTGGAGATATGTCTCCAGTCCCTAGCCAAAGGGGCAATAATGGGGATATGTCCTCGGTCCCGACGGAAGCGGGGGGGGCGGTAACAGAGAGACATCTCCGGTCCCTATCCCAAGGGGGCGGTAACGAGGAGATGTCCCCGGTCCCGACGGAAGCGGGGGGGGCGGTAACGGAGAGACATCTCCGGTCCCTATCCCAAGGGGGCGGTAACGGGGAGATGTCCCTGGTCCTGATGAACAGGGGGGCGGTAACGGAGAGAAGTCTCTGGTCCCCAGCAAAGAAAAAGTAGTTATAAAAATAATACCATGTTTTAGCCATCAAGGACTGAGGGGGCGTGAATAACTAAGTGCAAGAATCAACCAAGGCCTAAATAACCAAAGCGCAAGAACAAGAAACAGTGCCAAGGGGCAGTACCAGAAAACAGTAATAAAGACCAGTACTGAAAAGCAGTGACAACACAAAGAACAAAATATGACAACAAAAATTAGAACATTAAATGTGTGCATGAGAAAGAGTCATAAGACCCTGAAATGAATATGAATACAACCTACTGAATGAAAACTGTGAAATTTATTTCCAATCTCTGTAGCAAACAATGAGAAAAAAAAATAATTAAAAAAGAAAACACAAAATAAAGCATCAGAGGGCAAGACCGGATTAGCCTCTATACTTGCCACAAGAAGATATCTCTATCCTGCTGTCGGCGGCAACCCGATAGGCATGGAAAGTGGAAGTATATGCTATACCGGACCTCTGCTTGCCTTAACTGTGTTCCTACTAGTAGTCAGTACCAATGATCACTGCCAAAAGTGTTATCAAAACACATACTATGAAACAGGTATAGTAACTACCTCTAATAGAAAATAATAAACTCATAATAAAAACAAATTAAGTTTTTCTTGTTATACACTGTCTCTAAATTGTTGTTTTTCCCCTGTTTAATTCCATGTTGTATGAGATTAATTTCTAGGAATACAACTGACTACCATATCTGTGAATCCAAAACCCGTCACACCAAAAAATACAAGGACCCAAAAGACCATGATCCTGCCTCCGGCTCCCGAACAGACTAAACACATAGAAGAAAGCACAGAAACTACTTCTCAAATGACAACAAGCCCAAAAGATCACAAGAAAATTTAGCATAAAAAACTTGTACTACAGTCATTAAAAAAAAAAAATAAAAAAATGGGGGAATTGTGAAAAATTGAGTAACTGGTTTTATTCCAAGCAAATTAAAATGAACAGAGGGTACTAACAAAAGAACTATTTCTGTATATTTACTAACTTATAGGCGTACCATGGAGACTGTAAGGTGAAGGGTCCTACCTGGACCTCTCACCAGGGATCTTTCGCGGCCGGGAACAGGGAACAAATTATGAATAAAAATGTATTCCTCTGTGCCATGTGGATACACAGAGAGACCCTCCATGCCTTGCAATGTGAGGATGATGCAAGACCCCCCTGTACGAGCCCAGGGTAGGTATGTTACAACCAGTCAAAAGATAACACCCACTTCCAAAGCAGAGAAATTACCTTTTAAGGCAACAAGCGGACAGTAAATGAATATTTAACAACTGATATCAAAGGGTACAAAAAGCGCAGTTTTCAAACAGCAGTGTGCTCTTTGTTGGATTCAAAGGTGCACCCAGTGCTGGAAATGGGTACCCAGCACTGCAATAAAAATCTCTTGCTATATTTCTTTGTCCTGCAGGTATTTTTGCCGTCTTCAAAATTCCAGAGAAAAAATAACTTATAAAAACCACCTCCAAACGCGGCGCCAGCGGGTTCAGAACGAGCTAAAGCAGCAAAGGACAAATCACAGCGAGCTTATGCCGGGGGGAGCAGCGCTGCAGGAGCTCGGGGGCTGGGCTCCCACCCCGGGGACTGCGGGGAAAAGCTGCGTTTCGGGGAGCCGAGTGAAGCACCGTCAGGGAAAGGCAGCCCTGGGGAAGGGCATCTTCCTCCTCGTCGTACACAGGACGTGCGAGCAGAGCCCTGCCGGGGACAGGCCACCAAGTGGGCAAGAATGGCAGTGCTGGAAGGTGCAGAGGGCTCACCATGACCATCCCCTCCTTGCTCCTGGGGAGGAAGCAGGAAGGGACAGCACGGGGAGAACTGCAGAAATTCAGCCCAAAGGATACAAAAACAGGGTAAAGAGAAGCTGGAATTTCCCTGGGCAGCAGAGCCGGGCGAGCACCAAGTGAAGTGTTGACAGGTGACAGCTTGAAGCTGAGACTTTCAGATGCTCAGCAAGTCCTGGCATGAGCTGGGAGCAACTCCCCTTGGCAGGACTGGCCCTGAGCTCACTTGGGGGGGGGGGGGAGTTGAACGTGGAGCCCATGGGGTGAGAGGCTGAGTATCATCCATCCTGATGATGATCCCACCCCCTGCAGTCTGTCCTGTGGCACAGGGACACGATGGAAGTGCAGGGACAAGCACAGGAGCAGCACAGAGTCCCCAGGCTGAAAATGTGCCACGCTGACCAGTGTGGCAGACTGACAGAGCTTTGGGGTGTTGGTGCAGCCCACCCAGCCATTCCACAGATGCCAGTAGGTCACTGGAGAGCACTATGAGGATGGAGCCTTCCTGCCCCATTCCCACATGCTCTCATCTCTCACGTGCTCGAGCCCAAAGAATTCCCTTAATTATCCCTGGCAGCTTTTCCCAAGTGATCCCCGAAGTCAAAAACAGTACCCACAGCTCCCCTGACCTGTCACCTGCACCAGAGCATCAAACACCAACAAACCAGACACAAAAACCAGGGCCCAGAGAGGACATGCAGAGCAGGGAACAGGGGCTGTACAACTGAGCACAGGAGAGCTGCCACAAGCAATGGGAAGACGAGGACGTTTGTGCCAGCAATCCCAGCTCCAAAAGGATCTGGGGACCAGCCCAGGGCAAGGTGAGCAGCAGAGCTGGCCAGGGAAGGAGAGACAGCATGGTCCTCAATGCAGGTGGAACATCAAGGGCAGAGGATGAGCACACAGCACCCTGTGGAGCCAGCAGAGCCTGAGCTACTATGGGAAACAGAAGTAGCAAAACCCCATCCCTGGGATGCAACCTCCAAAAAGGAACAAGCCTCGCCTGCAAATCAAGAAGACCAAGAATGCTTTCCTCAAGCCAAGCAGATGAGATAACCCAGGGAAGCAAATGCCACCACAGCCTCTCAGCTCAGCTCTTAAAGCTTTTCCAGAGCCACCTTGGCTGCCCTCAGGCCCTCTGAACTCGGACACAACGCCCTGCCCACGGTGGGCAGCCCTGCCCCGGACCCCATACAGTACCCATGATTCTAAGTGCTTTGCATACGTAGTTCACCATCATGCAGATACATTTCAGCATGCCCTGGGCCCAGCAGGTCTGTCCTCCTGCAGCAGAGAGGTCCTTCATTCCGTGTAGGGCTCGTAGTGTGCGTTGGACTCCAGCCCTCTCCTGCTCGAGCTGCAGGGCCCGGGGCAGCCTGGCAGCTGCTGCCCACGCTGGGGGTGGCAGTGCAGGCTCAGCAAACACCAGCACCAGGGAAGCTCACAAAAAGAACCATATTTACAGTGCTACAGTCCAGCTTCAAACGGGTTACGTGTGCAGAGAGTCACCGAAGCCGGCTGGGAACAACGAACTGTGCATCCCCACAGATCCTGCCAGGAAAAACACGGGTACCAACATGGGTTTCACAGCTTCGCTGGCACAACTATGGCAAGAGATCCCTTGCTAACTGGATCCTCCCTGCCTGGGCAGCAACACTCCAGAGGTGGTTACGACACTAGGGAATGACTGTGAGGTGGGGAGACCTTGGCCAGGGAGCCCCACGGAGGGTGAGGTTTCTCCTTCCTAAATGAGTCTCTGCACGCAAGAGCAGCAGCCCTCGTACCAGACACCATCACAGCCTGCCAGAGCTCCGAGGGAAGCGAGACTGAAGGATGCACACGCTCCTCCTCTGCCTCCTCCAGCATCCAGACAGGGAGCCCCTCAGTCCCAGCCGGAGCGCTCTGAGGAATTGGGAACCAAGCTCTACAGTGATGCATAGTGGGGCGACCTGCCAGCAAGAAGGGGATCTGACCTACTTATCAGGGAAGGGGAGGGGGCTGTGCTCGCCCCCAACAACTCAATCACAACTGGATCCCACCTCCTAGAGGCTGGAGCCCGCTGGGAATCAACAGCCCAGCCTTTCTGTCCCATCAGCCAACACGGGTTTCAGCTACTGACCAAGGGGGACACCAGGAACGGTCACAGACATCTCAGAGGCTCTGAAGGAGCAGGAGCACAGAGACTCAACTATACAGGGTGCAAGAGTCCAGAGCCAGAAAGCAGCACCCTGGGGAGAAGCTGAAGGCAACTGTTGTGTTGTGCATGGGCTGCTCATCTGGTTGGTGGCTGGGAAAGGACTGGGTAAGTATGGGGTCTGGTTACACCAGGTGCTGCAAAGCATCCTGGGAGTTGTAGTTCTAAGTACTCTGTCACACATGCTCTGTTGAATGCTTGTATGGGATTGGCTTAAGAAGTTACCTGTGTGACGTGGCAGCATTTGAAACTGCTATATAAACTGGGACTCCTGGAATAAACTCTCTCTTGTTACACACCACGTTAGTGTCGCTATGGTCCCCATGGGACTTATTATTTATTATATTAATAACTGCTACATATGGCGCCCGAACAGGGACCTAAACCTTATCCTGAATCAGGAAGAAATACGGACCAGACGTCAGGTACCAGCCTATGTTTAACGCTGAGGGATGTCCGCCGTGAAAAAGAAAATAACGCCAGGTACCAGAGGAAAGGAAACTCTGATGGGCGTAGGCGGGAGAAACCACGATTGAGCTCGAAAAAAGGCCTGAATTCGGTAGGAAATTGCCTACGCTTTGAGAGGACGCTCTCGAGAAGAAAAATCTACGTCCCAGGTGAGAGGGCGGGAGAAAAAAGAAAAAGAGAGAAAATGAAAACTTTTAATTCACGTGAACCGCAGAATATTGCAAAAGCCTTAAGCTTAATATTAAAAAGACTTTGGAGACAAGTTAACAAACATAAAATAACTGGACTTTTAAAATTGATGAAAATAACTGTTTTAAGACTACTATTATTTACAATTCTTAGTGAAATTACTTGGAAAGAGGAGTGGAGAAGCAGAGAAAAAACAAAAGTAAAAAAGGTGGACACTTTAAAACCCTCACAAGAGAACTCGTCCATAGAGAGAAACTTTGAATCTTCCCCTCCCCCAAACATTGTAAAGCATGAAACTCCACGTGCTACTGCAGTCTGGAAAGGGGGAGGGGGTCCGAGAACACGGAAGAAAAGCCTTAGAATATACCTTTTTGTGCTGAATTTTCGCGGATGCGTGAATTCCGGGAAGAAGGCGCGTGTCGCGGGTTATGTAACTGGTAAAAGGGAACAAACTTTGAATCCCCAAGCCATTAAAAACTTGCAGACACGTGGAGACCACGCCGGAGCGTGGGCGGCGCCATCTTGCCCATGCCGGGAGCAGGAGGTAGTGCCTTCTCTTCCTGTCTCGTGGCCATGTTGCGGACTGCCTCTGCTGGAGGCAACCATGGAACATGGTCCATGCTGGGAGCCGGTAGCTAAGCAACAGCTGCTGTGCCTACCAGCAACAGCGGTGCGATGTTTAAAAAAGATACGGATAGCCGCTCGACGCTGCGAAGCGGCGCAGGGCGCGGGCGGGGGCACAGAGCGCGGGGCTGTCGAGACGCCGGCAGCCGCAGACGAGTCAGGCCGGGACGGAGCTGCGCACAGCTCCGCAGGACTGCTGGCAGCGGGCGGCGGCGCCTGCCCCCCCAGGCCCGGCGACTCCGGGACGGGGCTCGGCAGCGACGGCGACTTCATCTCGCGGTGCCGGCTGGTGTCGACCAGGCTGCGGCGGCGGTTCCTGCGCAAACCCAGATGGCAGCGGCGGCGGCACCACCGGGAGCGGCGGGCCCGGCACACAGCGAGAAGGGGGCCGGGCAGCTGGAGCGGCCGCCGCGGGCGCCTCTGCCCGGAGCTCGCAAGCGGGCCAAGGCCCGGCCGAGGCGCGGCCGAACGGGAGGCGGTGACCCGAGCGCGGAAGCCCCGCCGCAGCTGGCGATGACTGCCGTCGCGCCCCCGACCCGCGTGGAGCTCCCGGCGGAGCTCCGCGCGGAGCCCCGGGCTGGGGGGGGCAGCCGCCCTGCCTGAGGAGAAGCTGTGGGGCGGCCCCGCAGCCATCCCGGACAGCCGAGCAGGCTTGCACCGGGACTGTGGTGCAAGTTTGTAAATGAAGCTGGGGCGGCGCGGGGCGCCAAAGGCGGCACGGCGGCTTCGGCGAGCATGTGTCAGCGGCGCAAAACTGCGAGGCCTTCGCCGCCCGCCTGCACCTGGAGCGTGGACAGCCCGTGGTGACGGCCGGGCCGTGCCTAGAGCTGACGGCCACGTTCAGCTACAGGAGCCAGCCCGCCCGTGCCGCCGCTCCCCTGAAGCGGACCACGCGGCCCGGAACAGCCGCACATGCGGCACAACGCCGGGCTGAGCCGAGGCCTGGCGGCGATGACCAGCGACATGGCCCCCACCGTAAGCGGGCCGGGCCGTGGCCACAGCGACTCCGGCTCCTCCAGGATCCTCAACAGTGACAACACCGCCTCCCCACTCCCGTGAGAGAGGCGGCGGCGGCCCGGGCAAGGACCCGGGCCGGGGCCAAAACTATACAGACACTATGATACTGACTGTTTTTACATGTTTTACATATAAGCCTTTAGAAATTATTACAAATGTTTTTATCTAAAATAATTTAGTTAACTGTCTTTAGTTTTCTATTTACACTAATAAGAGAGAAAATTCAACATTCCCTTATTAATACATTTTTAACTTTCTAATTTCCCTGTAGCTTTGTTTAAATTACTAATAGTCACATTTACTAAGTATTGTTTAAAATTGTTAAGTTCTTAAATGTATCTAAATAAGTTTAAGTTTATAACTATTTCGTTTAAGTAGTAATTAGCATCTTTAAGAATTTCTATTGTTATTAATTAACAGATTATAATAGTAACCTACCTATTAATTTCCCTAAGTACACACTCGAGTATGTCCACACTACTTACCAGTATTATATCTTTAAATTCATTAACTTTCAATATTCACAACAAAAAAAGGGGAGTAGACAATAAAAATATGCGTGTAATTAAGTAAGTAAATCCTGAGTCAAACAATTTTCATTCTGACCAAACACTACATAAAAGTTTAAGTCGTATACCTACAATATGAAAACAAAATAAAAATTACATGTATGCATGAATGAAAAATGATTGGGGTGGCCACCCAAATGAGTGAGTGAGAGATTGTGTGAATGTATGAATCTATGTGAACCATTTACACCTTATACAAAATATCTGAAACGAACACACACAACAAACACTACCTCTAATACATAACCTTAATAAAAAGCAACTCAAAACATGATGTTCCTCCTTTAAACTTTTCCTTGCATTTTAATAAAGTAAGTTTTCCCCAGTTATATGTAAACCCTCAGATTGATAAAAGTTTTTGTTCTACCCAATTGCAAAAAACCCTTAAGTAAATAAGGTTTAATCAAAAAATAAGTTTACTACGTCAAGTGAAAAACGTTTTATTAAGAATTGCACTGTTTTTTGAATTTAAACTGTTTTGTATCTTATTATTAATAAAAATGGGGGAATTGTGGGGTCTGGTTACACCAGGTGCTGCAAAGCATCCTGGGAGTTGTAGTTCTAAGTACTCTGTCACACATGCTCTGTTGAATGCTTGTATGGGATTGGCTTAAGAAGTTACCTGTGTGACGTGGCAGCATTTGAAACTGCTATATAAGCTGGGACTCCTGGAATAAACTCTCTCTTGTTACACACCACGTTAGTGTCGCTATGGTCCCCATGGGACTTATTATTTATTATATTAATAACTGCTACAGGTAAGCCAGCGTGACATTCAGGGAGTCATTGTGCTGCACCAGGGACGTGTGCTTGTAGTGCAAGACCAGGTCCTTGAGGGAGGCGTAGAGGTTGTAGGGTTCAGCGAACCCATAGCCCGTCGCCGCCTTGTAGGTCACGCAGTGCTTGGTGTCACCGTCCACCGTGCCAGGGACACAAAGAGCCCAGGTAAGCAGTGGGACAGGGACAGCAGGGCATGAGCAGGGGCCACCAAAGCAGCCCAGAAATACACCTGGCCCTGGCAGGAGGAGCCAAGGCAGAGAGGAGACTTTGGGAAAGTCTGACACCTCCATCATCTGGCGAGGGGAAGGTGGAGCCATGTGGGAACACAGCCCTCACCAGCCCCATTCCACATCTGCACCGGGATACTCACACCACGGAGCAGGCGTAGCATCCCTTCTGGCTGCTCTCACGGGTCAGGAAGGTGCTGTCCCTCTTGCCACACAGCATCTTCTCTGCCTGCACACGGTTGATCTTCCCCACGTACCATGTTTGCTCCTCGTGGTGGGGCAGCTCCTCCTCTTCATCCATCACGGAGTACTGGCTGCAGTGGAGCACAGGCAGGGTCAGACTCCCTCAGTTTGGGCACCCACATCTCCCCCACACTGCTGCTACCACCACCCATTCCAGCAGGGAAGGCTCCTCAGCTCTGACACAGGGAGCTGGGAGGTGCCCATGGCCCCCCCACACGAGCAGGGACAGGGAGACACTCACTCCTCCGTCTCGTTCTTGATGCTCAGCCACTCGTTGATCTTCTTCTGCGGGGCACCCTTCTGCGTGAGCCACCTGGGGGAGGAAAGGCAGAGCTCAGCCCGGGCCGCGGCTCCCGGGCGGGGCCATCACCAGAGGGCAGCAACCGCCCCTCTCAGAGCCCCGCGGCAGCGCAGCAGAGTTCACTCCCGCACCAAACAGGCTCCCAGCCGGTCCAACGAGCCCCAGAGCCCTCGAGGAGCCAGCTGGATGGCTCCCGGGCCGGGCTGGAGGGGAGCTACCTACACCAAGTACTGGTCCCGCAGTTTGCGCAGCTGCATGAGGTCTGGCTTGAGGCTGTTCATGCGCTTGTCCATCTCCTGGTTCTCCAAGGCTTCTTTCTTCAGGTCCTGCTCCAGCTTCATCTTGCTGTTGTGGATCTCTGTGATGCGAGACTTGAGCTTCTCCAAGTCCATGAGGATCCTGGGAGAAAGAGGGGGGGCTGTGAGCCGGAGTGGGGGAGGCAGAGGAGGCTGCCTGCCAGCTCCAGCCCACAGCACGCTGCTGAGAGGCAAGGACTGTGCATGCCTGAGCTCTGTGCTGGGCCAGGAGGATCCTTCCAGCTCCTGGAGCCCTTCCCCAGACATGGAAGGCCTCCATCTCCCCCATCCTCACCGTTGCACCTCCTTCTCGTTGCTCTGCGCCAGAAGCGCCGATGTACTCCTTGCTGCACTTCTCCTGGGTCTGACACTGCTCCTCAAAGCTCTTGATCGTCTCATTGAAGGCCTCGATTGCCGTCCTCTTCATCTGAAG
>NW_026086729.1:0-12483 GCF_022539395.1 Myiozetetes cayanensis | reverse complement strand
ATCTAGGCAGGAAAACCCCTTAACCTCCAACTCTCCTGTGTAATGGGTGAGCCAATATTGGCACTCCATATACACATGCAGTTTTCTGTCCTGAAACCTTTGTCTGGGTGGAATCTTCATTGTTAGTCCATCTGGGGACCCAGACGGGCCATTTCAGGGCGGGGCTTTGGACACCAAACGAATTAAGTTCCAGCCAGGAAAAAAAGGCCTTAGCCTCTAACTCTCCTGTGCAGTTGGTGAGCCACCCTTGGCACTCCACGCACACAAGGAGCTTCCTGCGCTGGCCCCTTTGTCTGGGATGAATCTTCTTCTTAGTCTATCTGGGGACCCAGACTGGCCATTTCAGCGCGGAGCTATGGACACCAAAGCAATGAAGTTCCAGCCATGAAAAAAAGCCCTTAACCTCCAAGTCTCCCATGCAATGGGTGAGCAACTCCTTGACACTCCATGCACACATGGAGCTTCCTGCGCTGGCATCTTTTGTCTGGGAGGAATCTTCGTTCTTAGCTCGTGTGGGGCCCAGACGGGCCATTTCAGCGTGGGCCACGGACACCAAACCAATGAAGTTCCAACCAGGAAAAACGGCCTTAGCCTCCACCTCTACTGTGCAATGGCTGAGCCACTCTTGGAACTTCATGCACACATAGAGCTGGTAACTTTTGTGTGGGAGGAATCTTCGTTCTTAGTCCATCTGGGGACCAAGATGGGCCATTTCAGCGTTGGGCTTCGGACAGCAAAGCAATGAATTTCCAGGTAGGAAAGAAAGCCCTTAGCGTCCAACTGCCCTGTGCATTTGATGAGCCACCCTTGGCACTCTATACACTCACGGAGCTTTCTGCACTTGCGGCTTTTTTCTAAGATGAATCTTCGTTCTTAGTCCATCTGGGGACCCAGACGCGTCCATTTCAGCGCATGACTTCAAACATCAAACCAATGAAGTTCCAGCCAGGAAAAAGCCCTTAGCCTCCAACTGTCCTGTGCAGTTGGTGAGGCACTCTTGGCACTCCATGCACACATGGAGCTTCCTGCCCTAGCACCTTTGTCTGGGTGGAATCTTCCTTCTTAGTCCATCTGGGGACCAAGACGGGCCATTTCAGCGTGGGGCTTGGGACACCAAACCAATGAAGTTCCAGCCAGGAAAGAAAGCCCTTAGCCTCCAACTCTGCTGTGAAATGGGTGAGCCACTCTTGGCTCTCCATGCACACATGGAGCTTTCTACCCTGGCACCTCTTGTCTGAGTGGAATCTTTGTTCTTAATCCATCTGGGAACCCAGATAGGCCATTTCAGCGCAGGGCTTCAGACACCAAACCAATGAAGTTCCAGCCAGGAAAAAAAGCCCTTAGCGTCCAACTGCCCTGTGCAATGGGTGAGCCACCCTTGGCACTCCATGCACACATGGAGCTTCCTGCGCTGGCACCTTTTTTCTGGGAGAAATCTTCGCTCTGAGTCCATCTCTGGACTTAGTCGGGCCATTTCAGCGTGGGGCTTCGGACACAAAACCAATGGAGTTCCAGGAAGGAAAATACCCCTTAGCCTTCAACTCTGCTGTGCAATGGGTGAGTCAGCCTTGGCACTCCATGTACACATGGAGCTTCCTTAGCTAGCACCTTTGTCTGGGAGGAATCTTCGTCTTAGTCCATCTGGGGACCCAGATGGGCCATTAGAGTGCAGGGCTTCGGACACCAAACCTGTGAAGATCTAGGCAGGAAAAACCCCTTAACCTCCAACTCTCCTGTGTAATGGGTGAGCCAATATTGGCACTCCATATACACATGCAGTTTTCTGTCCTGAAACCTTTTGTCTGGGTGGAATCTTCATTGTTAGTCCATCTGGGGACCCAGACGGGCCATTTCAGGGCGGGGCTTTGGACACCAAACGAATTAAGTTCCAGCCAGGAAAAAAAGGCCTTAGCCTCTAACTCTCCTGTGCAGTTGGTGAGCCACCCTTGGCACTCCACGCACACAAGGAGCTTCCTGCGCTGGCCCCTTTGTCTGGGATGAATCTTCTTTCTTAGTCTATCTGGGGACCCAGACTGGCCATTTCAGCGCGGAGCTATGGACACCAAAGCAATGAAGTTCCAGCCATGAAAAAAAGCCCTTAACCTCCAAGTCTCCCATGCAATGGGTGAGCAACCCTTGACACTCCATGCACACATGGAGCTTCCTGCGCTGGCATCTTTTGTCTGGGAGGAATCTTCGTTCTAGCTCGTGTGGGGCCCAGACGGGCCATTTCAGCGGGGCTACGGACACCAAACCAATGAAGTTCCAACCAGGAAAAACGGCCTTAGCCTCCACCTCTACTGTGCAATGGCTGAGCCACTCTTGGAACTTCATGCACACATAGAGCTGGTAACTTTTGTGTGGGAGGAATCTTCGTTCTTAGTCCATCTGGGGACCAAGATGGGCCATTTCAGCGTTGGGCTTCGGACAGCAAAGCAATGAATTTCCAGGTAGGAAAGAAAGCCCTTAGCGTCCAACTGCCCTGTGCATTTGATGAGCCACCCTTGGCACTCTATACACTCACGGAGCTTTCTGCACTTGCGGCTTTTTTCTAAGATGAATCTTCGTTCTTAGTCCATCTGGGGACCCAGACGCGTCATTTCAGCGCATGACTTCAAACATCAAACCAATGAAGTTCCAGCCAGGAAAAAGCCCTTAGCCTCCAACTGTCCTGTGCAGTTGGTGAGGCACTCTTGGCACTCCATGCACACATGGAGCTTCCTGCCCTAGCACCTTTTGTCTGGGTGGAATCTTCCTTCTTAGTCCATCTGGGGACCAAGACGGGCCATTTCAGCGTGGGGCTTGGGACACCAAACCAATGAAGTTCCAGCCAGGAAAGAAAGCCCTTAGCCTCCAACTCTGCTGTGAAATGGGTGAGCCACTCTTGGCTCTCCATGCACACATGGAGCTTTCTACCCTGGCACCTCTTGTCTGAGTGGAATCTTTGTTCTTAATCCATCTGGGAACCCAGATAGGCCATTTCAGCGCAGGGCTTCAGACACCAAACCAATGAAGTTCCAGCCAGGAAAAAGCCCTTAGCGTCCAACTGCCCTGTGCAATGGGTGAGCCACTCTTGGCCCTCCATGCACACATGGAGCTTCCTGCGCTGGCACCTTTTTCTGGGAGAAATCTTCGTTCTGAGTCCATCTCTGGACTTAGTCGGGCCATTTCAGCGTGGGGCTTCGGACACAAAACCAATGGAGTTCCAGGAAGGAAAAATACCCCTTAGCCTTCAACTCTGCTGTGCAATGGGTGAGTCAGCCTTGGCACTCCATGTACACATGGAGCTTCCTTAGCTAGCACCTTTTGTCTGGGAGGAATCTTCGTTCTAGTCCATCTGGGGACCCAGATGGGCCATTAGAGTGCAGGGCTTCGGACACCAAACCTGTGAAGATCTAGGCAGGAAAAAAGCCCCTTAACCGCCAACTCTCCTGTGTAATGGGTGAGCCAATATTGGCATTCCATATACACATGCAGTTTTCTGTCCTGAAACCTTTTGTCTGGGTGGAATCTTCATTGTTAGTCCATCTGGGGACCCAGACGGGCCATTTCAGGGCGGGGCTTTGGACACCAAACGAATTAAGTCCCAGCCAGGAAAAAAAGGCCTTAGCCTCTAACTCTCCTGTGCAGTTGGTGAGCCACCCTTGGCACTCCACGCACACAAGGAGCTTCCTGCGCTGGCCCCTTTGTCTGGGATGAATCTTCTTTCTTAGTCTATCTGGGGACCCAGACTGGCCATTTCAGCGCGGAGCTATGGACACCAAAGCAATGAAGTTCCAGCCATGAAAAAAAGCCCTTAACCTCCAAGTCTCCCATGCAATGGGTGAGCAACCCTTGACACTCCATGCACACATGGAGCTTCCTGCGCTGGCATCTTTTGTCTGGGAGGAATCTTCGTTCTAGCTCGTGTGGGGCCCAGACGGGCCATTTCAGCGGGGCTACGGACACCAAACCAATGAAGTTCCAACCAGGAAAAACGGCCTTAGCCTCCACCTCTACTGTGCAATGGCTGAGCCACTCTTGGAACTTCATGCACACATAGAGCTGGTAACTTTTGTGTGGGAGGAATCTTCCTTCTTAGTCCATCTGGGGACCAAGATGGGCCATTTCAGCGTTGGGCTTCGGACAGCAAAGCAATGAATTTCCAGGTAGGAAAGAAAGCCCTTAGCGTCCAACTGCCCTGTGCATTTGATGAGCCACCCTTGGCACTCTATACACTCACGGAGCTTTCTGCACTTGCGGCTTTTTTCTAAGATGAATCTTCGTTCTTAGTCCATCTGGGGACCCAGACGCGTCCATTTCAGCGCATGACTTCAAACATCAAACCAATGAAGTTCCAGCCAGGAAAAAGCCCTTAGCCTCCAACTGTCCTGTGCAGTTGGTGAGGCACTCTTGGCACTCCATGCACACATGGAGCTTCCTGCCCTAGCACCTTTGTCTGGGTGGAATCTTCCTTCTTAGTCCATCTGGGGACCAAGACGGGCCATTTCAGCGTGGGGCTTGGGACACCAAACCAATGAAGTTCCAGCCAGGAAAGAAAGCCCTTAGCCTCCAACTCTGCTGTGAAATGGGTGAGCCACCCTTGGCTCTCCATGCACACATGGAGCTTTCTACCCTGGCACCTCTTGTCTGAGTGGAATCTTTGTTCTTAATCCATCTGGGAACCCAGATAGGCCATTTCAGCGCAGGGCTTCAGACACCAAACCAATGAAGTTCCAGCCAGGAAAAAGCCCTTAGCGTCCAACTGCCCTGTGCAATGGGTGAGCTACTCTTGGCACTCCATGCACACATGGAGCTTCCTGCGCTGGCACCTTTTTTCTGGGAGAAATCTTCGCTCTGAGTCCATCTCTGGACTTAGTCGGGCCATTTCAGCGTGGGGCTTCGGACACAAAACCAATGGAGTTCCAGGAAGGAAAAATACCCCTTAGCCTTCAACTCTGCTGTGCAATGGGTGAGTCAGCCTTGGCACTCCATGTACACATGGAGCTTCCTTAGCTAGCACCTTTGTCTGGGAGGAATCTTCGTTCTTAGTCCATCTGGGGACCCAGATGGGCCATTAGAGTGCAGGGCTTCGGACACCAAACCTGTGAAGATCTAGGCAGGAAAACCCCTTAACCTCCAACTCTCCTGTGTAATGGGTGAGCCAATATTGGCACTCCATATACACATGCAGTTTTCTGTCCTGAAACCTTTTGTCTGGGTGGAATCTTCATTGTTAGTCCATCTGGGGACCCAGACGGGCCATTTCAGGGCGGGGCTTTGGACACCAAACGAATTAAGTTCCAGCCAGGAAAAAAAGGCCTTAGCCTCTAACTCTCCTGTGCAGTTGGTGAGCCACCCTTGGCACTCCACGCACACAAGGAGCTTCCTGCGCTGGCCCCTTTGTCTGGGATGAATCTTCTTTCTTAGTCTATCTGGGGACCCAGACTGGCCATTTCAGCGCGGAGCTATGGACACCAAAGCAATGAAGTTCCAGCCATGAAAAAAGCCCTTAACCTCCAAGTCTCCCATGCAATGGGTGAGCAACCCTTGACACTCCATGCACACATGGAGCTTCCTGCGCTGGCATCTTTTGTCTGGGAGGAATCTTCGTTCTAGCTCGTGTGGGGCCCAGACGGGCCATTTCAGCGGGGCTACGGACACCAAACCAATGAAGTTCCAACCAGGAAAAACGGCCTTAGCCTCCACCTCTACTGTGCAATGGCTGAGCCACTCTTGGAACTTCATGCACACATAGAGCTGGTAACTTTGTGTGGGAGGAATCTTCGTTCTTAGTCCATCTGGGGACCAAGATGGGCCATTTCAGCGTTGGGCTTCGGACAGCAAAGCAATGAATTTCCAGGTAGGAAAGAAAGCCCTTAGCGTCCAACTGCCCTGTGCATTTGATGAGCCACCCTTGGCACTCTATACACTCACGGAGCTTTCTGCACTTGCGGCTTTTTTCTAAGATGAATCTTCGTTCTTAGTCCATCTGGGGACCCAGACGCGTCATTTCAGCGCATGACTTCAAACATCAAACCAATGAAGTTCCAGCCAGGAAAAAGCCCTTAGCCTCCAACTGTCCTGTGCAGTTGGTGAGGCACCTTGGCACTCCATGCACACATGGAGCTTCCTGCCCTAGCACCTTTTGTCTGGGTGGAATCTTCCTTCTTAGTCCATCTGGGGACCAAGACGGGCCATTTCAGCGTGGGGCTTGGGACACCAAACCAATGAAGTTCCAGCCAGGAAAGAAAGCCCTTAGCCTCCAACTCTGCTGTGAAATGGGTGAGCCACCCTTGGCTCTCCATGCACACATGGAGCTTTCTACCCTGGCACCTCTTGTCTGAGTGGAATCTTTGTTCTTAATCCATCTGGGAACCCAGATAGGCCATTTCAGCGCAGGGCTTCAGACACCAAACCAATGAAGTTCCAGCCAGGAAAAAGCCCTTAGCGTCCAACTGCCCTGTGCAATGGGTGAGCCACCCTTGGCACTCCATGCACACATGGAGCTTCCTGCGCTGGCACCTTTTTTCTGGGAGAAATCTTCGCTCTGAGTCCATCTCTGGACTTAGTCGGGCCATTTCAGCGTGGGGCTTCGGACACAAAACCAATGGAGTTCCAGGAAGGAAAAATACCCTTAGCCTTCAACTCTGCTGTGCAATGGGTGAGTCAGCCTTGGCACTCCATGTACACATGGAGCTTCCTTAGCTAGCACCTTTGTCTGGGAGGAATCTTCGTTCTTAGTCCATCTGGGGACCCAGATGGGCCATTAGAGTGCAGGGCTTCGGACACCAAACCTGTGAAGATCTAGGCAGGAAAAACCCCTTAACCTCCAACTCTCCTGTGTAATGGGTGAGCCAATATTGGCATTCCATATACACATGCAGTTTTCTGTCCTGAAACCTTTTGTCTGGGTGGAATCTTCATTGTTAGTCCATCTGGGGACCCAGACGGGCCATTTCAGGGCGGGGCTTTGGACACCAAACGAATTAAGTTCCAGCCAGGAAAAAAAGGCCTTAGCCTCTAACTCTCCTGTGCAGTTGGTGAGCCACCCTTGGCACTCCACGCACACAAGGAGCTTCCTGCGCTGGCCCCTTTGTCTGGGATGAATCTTCTTTCTTAGTCTATCTGGGGACCCAGACTGGCCATTTCAGCGGGAGCTATGGACACCAAAGCAATGAAGTTCCAGCCATGAAAAAAAGCCCTTAACCTCCAAGTCTCCCATGCAATGGGTGAGCAACCCTTGACACTCCATGCACACATGGAGCTTCCTGCGCTGGCATCTTTTGTCTGGGAGGAATCTTCGTCTAGCTCGTGTGGGGCCCAGACGGGCCATTTCAGCGCGGGCTACGGACACCAAACCAATGAAGTTCCAACCAGGAAAAACGGCCTTAGCCTCCACCTCTACTGTGCAATGGCTGAGCCACCTTGGAACTTCATGCACACATAGGAGCTTCCTGCGCTAACCTTTTGTGTGGGAGGAATCTTCTGTTCTTAGTCCATCTGGGGACCAAGACTGGCCATTTCAGCGCGGAGCTATGGACACCAAAGCAATGAAGTTCCAGCCATGAAAAAAGCCCTTAACCCTCCAAGTCTCCCATGCAATGGGTGAGCAACCCTTGACACTCCATGCACACATGGAGCTTCCTGCGCTGGCATCTTTTGTCTGGGAGGAATCTTCGCTCTAGCTCGTGTGGGGCCCAGACGGGCCATTTCAGCGGGGCTACGGACACCAAACCAATGAAGTTCCAACCAGGAAAACGGCCTTAGCCTCCACCTCTACTGTGCAATGGCTGAGCCACTCTTGGAACTTCATGCACACATAGAGCTGGTAACTTTTGTGTGGGAGGAATCTTCGTTCTTAGTCCATCTGGGGACCAAGATGGGCCATTTCAGCGTTGGGCTTCGGACAGCAAAGCAATGAATTTCCAGGTAGGAAAGAAAGCCCTTAGCGCCCAACTGCCCTGTGCATTTGATGAGCCACCCTTGGCACTCTATACACTCACGGAGCTTTCTGCACTTGCGGCTTTTTTCTAAGATGAATCTTCGTTCTTAGTCCATCTGGGGACCCAGACGCGTCATTTCAGCGCATGACTTCAAACATCAAACCAATGAAGTTCCAGCCAGGAAAAAGCCCTTAGCCTCCAACTGTCCTGTGCAGTTGGTGAGGCACCCTTGGCACTCCATGCACACATGGAGCTTCCTGCCCTAGCACCTTTTGTCTGGGTGGAATCTTCCTTCTTAGTCCATCTGGGGACCAAGACGGGCCATTTCAGCGTGGGGCTTGGGACACCAAACCAATGAAGTTCCAGCCAGGAAAGAAAGCCCTTAGCCTCCAACTCTGCTGTGAAATGGGTGAGCTACCCTTGGCTCTCCATGCACACATGGAGCTTTCTACCCTGGCACCTCTTGTCTGAGTGGAATCTTTGTTCTTAATCCATCTGGGAACCCAGATAGGCCATTTCAGCGCAGGGCTTCAGACACCAAACCAATGAAGTTCCAGCCAGGAAAAAAGCCCTTAGCGTCCAACTGCCCTGTGCAATGGGTGAGCCACCCTTGGCACTCCATGCACACATGGAGCTTCCTGCGCTGGCACCTTTTTCTGGGAGAAATCTTCGCTCTGAGTCCATCTCTGGACTTAGTCGGGCCATTTCAGCGTGGGGCTTCGGACACAAAACCAATGGAGTTCCAGGAAGGAAAAATACCCCTTAGCCTTCAACTCTGCTGTGCAATGGGTGAGTCAGCCTTGGCACTCCATGTACACATGGAGCTTCCTTAGCTAGCACCTTTTGTCTGGGAGGAATCTTCGTTCTTAGTCCATCTGGGGACCCAGATGGGCCATTAGAGTGCAGGGCTTCGGACACCAAACCTGTGAAGATCTAGGCAGGAAAAAACCCTTAACCTCCAACTCTCCTGTGTAATGGGTGAGCCAATATTGGCATTCCATATACACATGCAGTTTTCTGTCCTGAAACCTTTGTCTGGGTGGAATCTTCATTGTTAGTCCATCTGGGGACCCAGACGGGCCATTTCAGGGCGGGGCTTTGGACACCAAACGAATTAAGTTCCAGCCAGGAAAAAAAGGCCTTAGCCTCTAACTCTCCTGTGCAGTTGGTGAGCCACCCTTGGCACTCCACGCACACAAGGAGCTTCCTGCGCTGGCCCCTTTGTCTGGGATGAATCTTCTTTCTTAGTCTATCTGGGGACCCAGACTGGCCATTTCAGCGGAGCTATGGACACCAAAGCAATGAAGTTCCAGCCATGAAAAAAGCCCTTAACCTCCAAGTCTCCCATGCAATGGGTGAGCAACCCTTGACACTCCATGCACACATGGAGCTTCCTGCGCTGGCATCTTTTGTCTGGGAGGAATCTTCGTTCTTAGCTCGTGTGGGGCCCAGACGGGCCATTTCAGCTGGGCTACGGACACCAAACCAATGAAGTTCCAACCAGGAAAAACGGCCTTAGCCTCCACCTCTACTGTGCAATGGCTGAGCCACTCTTGGAACTTCATGCACACATAGAGCTGGTAACTTTTGTGTGGGAGGAATCTTCGTTCTTAGTCCATCTGGGGACCAAGATGGGCCATTTCAGCGTTGGGCTTCGGACAGCAAAGCAATGAATTTCCAGGTAGGAAAGAAAGCCCTTAGCGTCCAACTGCCCTGTGCATTTGATGAGCCACCCTTGGCACTCTATACACTCACGGAGCTTTCTGCACTTGCGGCTTTTTTCTAAGATGAATCTTCGTTCTTAGTCCATCTGGGGACCCAGACGCGTCATTTCAGCGCATGACTTCAAACATCAAACCAATGAAGTTCCAGCCAGGAAAAAAGCCCTTAGCCTCCAACTGTCCTGTGCAGTTGGTGAGGCACTCCTTGGCACTCCATGCACACATGGAGCTTCCTGCCCTAGCACCTTTTGTCTGGGTGGAATCTTCCTTCTTAGTCCATCTGGGGACCAAGACGGGCCATTTCAGCGTGGGGCTTGGGACACCAAACCAATGAAGTTCCAGCCAGGAAAGAAAGCCCTTAGCCTCCAACTCTGCTGTGAAATGGGTGAGCCACCCTTGGCTCTCCATGCACACATGGAGCTTTCTACCCTGGCACCTCTTGTCTGAGTGGAATCTTTGTTCTTAATCCATCTGGGAACCCAGATAGGCCATTTCAGCGCAGGGCTTCAGACACCAAACCAATGAAGTTCCAGCCAGGAAAAAAAGCCCTTAGCGTCCAACTGCCCTGTGCAATGGGTGAGCCACCCTTGGCACTCCATGCACACATGGAGCTTCCTGCGCTGGCACCTTTTTTCTGGGAGAAATCTTCGTTCTGAGTCCATCTCTGGACTTAGTCGGGCCATTTCAGCGTGGGGCTTCGGACACAAAACCAATGGAGTTCCAGGAAGGAAAAATACCCCTTAGCCTTCAACTCTGCTGTGCAATGGGTGAGTCAGCCTTGGCACTCCATGTACACATGGAGCTTCCTTAGCTAGCACCTTTTGTCTGGGAGGAATCTTCGTTCTTAGTCCATCTGGGGACCCAGATGGGCCATTAGAGTGCAGGGCTTCGGACACCAAACCTGTGAAGATCTAGGCAGGAAAAAAACCCTTAACCTCCAACTCTCCTGTGTAATGGGTGAGCCAATATTGGCACTCCATATACACATGCAGCTTTCTGTCCTGAAACCTTTTGTCTGGGTGGAATCTTCATTGTTAGTCCATCTGGGGACCCAGACGGGCCATTTCAGGGCGGGGCTTTGGACACCAAGCGAATTAAGTTCCAGCCAGGAAAAAAGGCCTTAGCCTCTAACTCTCCTGTGCAGTTGGTGAGCCACCCTTGGCACTCCACGCACACAAGGAGCTTCCTGCGCTGGCCCCTTTTGTCTGGGATGAATCTTCTTTCTTAGTCTATCTGGGGACCCAGACTGGCCATTTCAGCGCGGAGCTATGGACACCAAAGCAATGAAGTTCCAGCCATGAAAAAAAGCCCTTAACCTCCAAGTCTCCCATGCAATGGGTGAGCAACCCTTGACACTCCATGCACACATGGAGCTTCCTGCGCTGGCATCTTTTGTCTGGGAGGAATCTTCGTTCTTAGCCCGTGTGGGGCCCAGGCGGGCCATTTCAGCGCGGGGCTACGGACACCAAACCAATGAAGTTCCAACCAGGAAAAAACGGCCTTAGCCTCCACCTCTACTGTGCAATGGCTGAGCCACTCTTGGAACTTCATGCACACATAGAGCTGGTAACTTTTGTGTGGGAGGAATCTTCGTTCTTAGTCCATCTGGGGACCAAGATGGGCCATTTCAGCGTTGGGCTTCGGACAGCAAAGCAATGAATTTCCAGGTAGGAAAGAAAGCCCTTAGCGTCCAACTGCCCTGTGCATTTGATGAGCCACCCTTGGGACTCTATACACTCACGGAGCTTTCTGCACTTGCGGCTTTTTTCTAAGATGAATCTTCCTTCTTAGTCCATCTGGGGACCCAGACGCGTCATTTCAGCGCGTGACTTCAAACATCAAACCAATGAAGTTCCAGCCAGGAAAAAAAGCCCTTAGCCTCCAACTGTCCTGTGCAGTTGGTGAGGCACCCTTGGCACTCCATGCACACATGGAGCTTTCTACCCTAGCACCTTTTGTCTGGGTGGAATCTTCCTTCTTAGTCCATCTGGGGACCAAGACGGGCCATTTCAGCGTGGGGCTTGGGACACCAAACCAATGAAGTTCCAGCCAGGAAAAAAGCCCTTAGCCTCCAACTCTGCTGTGAAATGGGTGAGCCACCCTTGGCTCTCCATGCACACATGGAGCTTTCTACCCTGGCACCTCTTGTCTGAGTGGAATCTTTGTTCTTAATCCATCTATGGAACCCAGATAGGCCATTTCAGCGTAGGGCTTCAGACACAAAACCAATGGAGTTCCAGGAAGGAAAAATAGCCCTTAGCCTTCAACTGCTGCTGTGCAATGGGTGAGTCAGCCTTGGCACTCCATGCACACATGGGGCTTCCTGCGCTGGTACCTTTTTTCTGGGAGGAATCTTCGTTCTTAGTCCATCTGGGGACCCAGATGGGCCATTAGAGTGCAGGGCTTCGGACACAAACCAGTGAAGATCTAGGCAGGAAAAAAACCCCTTAACCTCCAACTCTCCTGTGTAATGGGTGAGCCAATATTGGCAATCCATATACACATGCAGTTTTCTGTCCTGAAACCTTTTGTCTGGGTGGAATCTTCATTGTTAGTCCATCTGGGGACCCAGAGGGGCCATTTCAGGGCGGGGCTTTGGACACCAAACGAATTAAGTTCCAGCCAGGAAAAAAAGGCCTTAGCTTCCAACTCTCCTGTGCAGTTGGTGAGCCACCCTTGGCACTCCATTCACACAAGGAGCTTCCTGCGCTGGCCCCTTTTGTCTGGGATGAATCTTCTTTCTTAGTCTATCTAGGGACCCAGACTGGCCATTTCAGCGCGGAGCTATGGACACCAAAGCAATGAAGTTCCAGCCATGAAAAAAAGCCCTTAACCTC
>NW_026086728.1:0-12510 GCF_022539395.1 Myiozetetes cayanensis | reverse complement strand
ATGGCCAGTCTTGGTCCCCAGTATGGACTAAGAACGAAGATTCCTCGCAGACAAAAGGTGCCAGCGCAGGAAGCTCCTTGTGTGCATGGAGTGCCAAGGGTGCTTAACCAACTGCACAGGAGAGTTAGAGGCTAAGGGCTGTTTCTCCCTCCTTGAACTTCATTGGTTTGGTGTCCGATACCCCACGATGAATTGACCTGTCTGGGTCACTAGTTGGACTAAGAACGAAGATTCCTCCCACACAAAAGTTGCCAGCACAGAAAACTCTATGTGTGCATGCAGTGCCAAGATTGACTCACCCATTGGACAGGAGAGATGGAGGCTAAGGCCTTTTTTTCCTGGTTGGAACTTCATTGGTTTGGTGTCCAAAGCCCCGTGCTGAAATGGCCCGTCTGGGCCCCCCATGGCCTAAGAACGAAGATTCCTCCCACACAAAAGGCGCCAGCGCAGGAAGTTTCATGTGTGCATGGAGTGGCACAAGTGGCTCACCCATTTCACAGCAGAGTTGGAGGCTAAGACCTATTTTGCCTGGCTGGAACTTCATTGGTTTGGTGTCCCAAGACCCACGCTGAAATGGCCCGTCTTGGTCACCAGTAGCACTAAGAACGAAGATTCCACCCAGACAAAAGGTGCCAGCGCAGGAAGTTCCATTTGTGCATGGAGTGCCAAGGGTGCCTCACCAACTGCACAGGAGAGTTGGAGGCTAAGGCCTTTTTTTCCTGGATGGAACTTCATTCGTTTGGTGTCCAAAGCCCCGCGCTGCAATGGCCAGTCTGGGTCCCCAGATGGACTAAGAAAGAAGATTCATCGCAGAAAAAAGGGGTCAGCGCAGGAAGCTCCTTGTGTGCATGGAGTGCCAAGGGTGGTTAACCAACTGCACAGGAGAGTTAGAGGCTAAGGGCTGTTTTTCCTGCCTGGAACTTCATTGGTTTGGTGTCCGATACCCCACGATGAATTGACCTGTCTGGGTCCCTAGTTGGACTAAGAACGAAGATTCCTCCCACGCCAAAGTTGCCAGCACAGAAAGCTCTATGTGTGCATGGAGTGCCAAGAGTGGCTCACCCATTGGACAGTAGAGATGGAGGCTAAGGCCTTCTTTTCCTGGTTGGAACTTCATTGGTTTGGTGTCCACAGCCCAGTGCTGAAATGGCCTGTCTGGGTCCCCAGATGGACTAAGAAAGAAGATTCCTCCCACACAAAAGGCGCCAGCGCAGGAAGTTTCATTTGTGCATGGAGTTGGCACAAGTGGCTCACCCATTTCACAGCAGAGTTGGAGGTTAAGGCCTTTTTTTCCTGGCTGGAATTTCATTGGTTTGGTGTCCCAAGACCCACGCTGAAATGGCCCGTCTGGGCCCCCCATGGGCTAAGAACGAAGATTCCTCCCACACAAAATGTGTCAGCGCAGGAAGTTTCATGTGTGCATGGAGTGCCAAGAGTGGCTCACCCATTGCACAGCAGAGTTGGAGGCTAAGGCCTTTTTTTCCTGGTTGGAACTTCATTGGTTTGGTGTGCCCAAGTCCCACGCTGAAATGACCCGTCTTGGTCCCCAGTAGGACTAAGAACGAAGATTCCACCCAGACAAAAGGTGCCAGCACAGGAAGTTCCATTTGTGCATGGAGTGCCAAGGGTGCCTCACCAACTGCACAGGAGAGTTGGAGGCTAAGACCTTTTTTGCCTGCCTGGAACTTCATTGGTTTGGTGTCCCAAGTCCCACGCTGAAATGGCCCGTCTTGGTTACCAGTAGGACTAAGAACGAAGATTCCTCGCAGACAAAAGGTGCCAGCGCAGGAAGCTCCATTTGTGCATGGAGTGCCAAGGGTGCCTCACCAACTGCACAGGAGAGTTGGGGGCTAAGGCCTTTTTTTCCTGGTTGGAACTTCATTGGTTTGGTGTCCAATACCCCACGATGAATTGACCTGTCTTGGTCCCTAGTTGGATTAAGAACGAAGATTCCTCCCACACCAAAGTTGCCAGCACAGAAAGCTCTATGTGTGCATGGAGTGCCAAGAGTGGCTCACCCATTGGACAGTAGAGATGGAGGCTAAGGCCTTTTTTTCCTGGTTGGAACTTCATTGGTTTGGTGTCCAAAGCCCCGTGCTGAAATGGCCCGTCGGGGGCCCCCATGGGCTAAGAACGAAGATTCCTCACACACAAAAGGTGCCAGTGCAGGAAGTTCCATTTGTGCATGGAGTGGCACAAGTGGCTCACCCATTTCACAGCAGAGTTGGAGGCTAAGACCTTTTTTGCCTGGCTGGAACTTCATTGGTTTGGTGTCCCAAGTCCCACGCTGAAATGGCCCGTCTTGGTCACCAGTAGGACTAAGAACGAAGATTCCTCGCAGACAAAAGGTGCCAGCGCAGGAAGTTCTATTTGTGCATGGAGTGCCAAGGGTGCCTCACCAACTGCACAGGAGAGTTGGAGGCTAAGGCCTTTTTTTCCTGGCTGGAACTTCATTCGTTTGGTGTCCAAAGCCCCGCGCTGCAATGGCCAGTCTGGGTCCCCAGATGGACTAAGAAAGAAGATTCATCGCAGAAAAAAGGGGTCAGCGCAGGAAGCTCCTTGTGTGCATGGAGTGCCAAGGGTGGTTAACCAACTGCACAGGACAGTTAGAGGCTAAGGGCTGTTTCTCCCTCCTGGAACTTCATTGGTTTGGTGTCCAATAGCCCACGATGAATTGACCTGTCTTGGTCCCCAGTTGGACTAAGAAAGAAGATTCCTCCCACACAAAAGTTGCCAGCACAGAAAGCTCTATGTGTGCATGGAGTGCCAAGAGTGGCTCACGCATTGGACAGTAGAGATGGAGGCTAAGGCCTTTTTTTCCTGGTTGGAACTTCATTGGTTTGGTGTCCAAAACCTCGCGCTGCAATGACCAGTCTGGGTCCCCAGATGGACTAAGAAAGAAGATTCCTCACAGACAAAAGGGGCCAGCGCAGGAAGCTCCTTGTGTGCATGGAGTGGCCAAGTGGCTCACCCATTTCACAGCAGAGTTGGAGGCTAAGGCTTTTTTTCCTGGTTGGAACTTCGTTGGTTTGGTGTCCCAAAGCCCAGGCTGAAATGGCCTGTCTTGGTCACCAGTTGGACTAAGAACGAAGATTCCTCCCACAGAAAAGTTGCCAGCACAGAAAGCTCTATGTGTGCATGGAGTGCCAAGAGTGGCTCACCCATTGCACAGTAGAGTTGGAGGCTAAGGCCTTTTTTTCCTGGTTGGAACTTCATTGGTTTGGTGTCCAAAGCCCCGTGCTGAAATGGCCCGTCTGGGCCCCCCGTGGCCTTAGAACGAAGATTCCTCCCACACAAAAGGGGCCAGCGCAGGAAGTTCCATTTGTGCATGGAGTGGCACAAGTGGCTCACCCATTTCACAGCAGAGTTGGAGGCTAAGACCTTTTTTTCCTGGCTGGAACTTCATTGGTTTGGTGTCCCAAGTCCCACGCTGAAATGGCCCGTCTTGGTCACCAGTAGGAGTAGGAACGAAGATTCCTCGCAGACAAAAGGTGTCAGCGCAGGAAGTTCCATTTGTGCCTGGAGTACCAAGTGTGCCTCACCAACTGCACAGGAGATTTGGATGCTAAGGCCTTTTTATCCTGGATGGAACTTCATTGCTTTGGTGTCCAAAGCCCCGCGCTGAAATGGCCCATCTGGGCTCACATGGGTTCAGAACGAAGATTCCTCCCAGACAAAAGGGACCAGCGCAGGAAGTTCCATGTGTGCATGGAGTGTCAAAGGTTGCTCACCCATTGCATAGGAGACTTGGAGTTTAAGGGGTTTTTTCATGGCTGGAATTTCTCTGACTTGGTGTTTGTAGCCCCGCACTGAAATGGCCAGTCTAGGTCCCCAGAAGAGAACGAAGATTCCTTCCATGCAAAAGGTCTCAGTACAGGAAGTTCCATGTGTGCATGGAGTGCCAAGAGTGACTCACCAACTGCACAGATCAGTTGGAGGCTAAGACCTTTTTTTCCTGGCTGGAACTTCAAATATTTAACGTTTGAAGTCACGCGCTGAAATGACGCATCTGGGTACCCAGATGGACTAAGAACGAAGATTCCTCCCACACAAAAGTTGCCAGCGCAGAAAACTTCACGTGTACATGGAGTGCCAAGAGTGGTTCAGCAATTCCACAGTAGAGGGTGAGGCTAAGGCCTTTTTTTCCTGGTTGGAACTTCATTGGTTTGGTGTCTGAAGCCCCGAGCTTAAATGGCCTGTCTGGGTTCCCAGATGGATTAAGAACAAAGATTCCACCCAGACAAGAGGTGCCAGGGTAGGAAGCTCCATGTGTGCATGGAGTGCCACAAGTGGCTCACCCATTTCACAGCAGAGTTGGAGGCTGAAGGCTTTTTTTCCTGGCTGGAACTTCATTGGTTTGGTGTCCCAAACCCCACGCTGAAATGGCCCTTTTTGGTCCCCAGTTGGACTAAGAACAAAAATTCCACCCAGACAAAAGGAACCAGCGCAGGAAGTTCCATGTGTACATGGAGTTCCAAGGGTGGCTCACATATTGCACAGGAGACTTGAAGGCTAAGGGTTTTTTTTCCTTCCTTTAACTCCATTGGCTTTTTGACCGACCCTCCACGCTGAAATGGCCCCACTAAGTCCAGAGATGGAGTCAGAATGAAGATTCATCCCAGAAAACAGGTGTCTGCGCAGGAAGCTCCATGTGTGCATGGAGTGCCAAGGGTGGCTCACGCATTGCACAGATCAGTTCGACGCTAAGGGCTTTTTTTCCTGGTTGGAACTTCATTGGTTTGGTGTCCTAAGCCCCACGCTGAAATTGCCCGTCTTGGTCCCCAGTTGGATTAAGAACAAAGATTCCACCCAGACAAAAGGTGCCAGCGTAGGAAGTTCCTTGTGTGCATGGAGTGCCAAGGGTGCCTCACCAACTGCACAGGACAGTTGGAGGCTTAGGCCTTTTTTTCCTGGATGGAACTTCATTGGTTTGGTGTCCAAAGCCCCGCGCTGAAATGGCTCGTCTGGGCCCCACATGGGTTGAGAACGAAGATTCCTCCCAGACAAAAGGTGCCAGCGCAGGAAGCTCAATGTGTGCATGGAGTGTCAAGGGTTGCTCACCCATTGCATAGGAGACTTGGAGGTTAAGGGGTTTTTTTCATGGCTGGAACTTCTCTGACTTGGTGTTTGTAGCCCCGCGCTGAAATGGCCAGTCTGGGTCCCCAGATGGACTAAGAAAGAAGATTCATCGCAGACAAAAGGTGCCAGCGCAGGAATCTCCTTGTGTGCATGGAGTGCCAATGGTGACTAACCAACTGCACAGGACAGTTAGAGGCTAAGGGCTTTTTTCCCTGCCTGGAACTTCATTGGTTTGGTGTCCAAAACCCCACGATGAATTGGCCTGTCTTGGTCCCCAGTTGGACTAAGAACGAAGATTCCTCCCACACAAAAGTTGCCAGCACAGAAAGCTCTATGTGTGCATGGAGTGCCAAGGGTGCCTCACCCATTGCACAGTAGAGATGGAGGCTAAGGGCTTTTTTTCCTGGTTGGAACTTCATTGGTTTGGTGTCCCAAGCCCCACGCTGAAATGGCCCGTCTGGGCTCCACATGGGCTAGGAACGAAGATTCCTCGCAGACAAAAGATGCCAGCGCAGGAAGCTCCTTGTGTGCATGGAGTGGTAAGGGCGCCTCACCCATTGTACAGTAGAGATGGAGGCTAAGGGCTTTTTTTCCTGGTTGGAACTTCATTGGTTTGGTGTCCAAAGCCCCGCGCTGAAATGGCCCGTCTGGGCCCCACACGGGCTAAGAACGAAGATTCCTCCCAGACAAAAGATGCCAGCGCAGGAAGCTCCTTGTTTGCATGGAGTGTCAAGGGTTGCTCACCCATTGCATGGGAGACTTGGAGGTTAAGGGCTTTTTTTCTTGCAGTTCTGGCAGGTGCTTTTTGTCAGAGGTCAAGAAGCTTCTGCAGCTTGTAGACAGAGAGAAGATGCTGAATACCATGTGTAATTCAGGAGGAAACAGTTTGTGGCCTGCTGAACTACTTGGATTCTCACAAGTCTATTGGACCCGAAGGGATTCACCCAAGGGCGATGAGGGAGCTGGCAGAAGAGCTGGCCAAGCCGCTCTCCCTCATTTATCAACATTCCTGGCTCACTGGGGAGGTCCCAGATGATTGGAAGTTGGGGAATGACACACTGATCCACAAAAAGGGCCAGAAGGAGGACCTGGGAAACTCCAGGCCTGTCAGCCTGACCTCAGTGCCTGGCAAGGTTACAGAGCAGATCATCCTGAGTGCAATCACACAGCACCTACAGAATGGACAAGGGATCAGAGCCAACCAACAACAGTTTAGGAAGGGCAGGTCATGTCTGAGCAACCTGATCTCCTTTTACGATCAAGTGACCCGCTTGCTGGACTTCGGCAAAGCCTTGGACACTGTCTCCCGTAGCATAAAAAAAGCTGACAGTCCAGGGCTTGGACAGGTGCACTTTTTGCTGGGTTAAGAACTACAGGATGGCCGGGCCCAGAGAGTGATGGTGAACAGTGGCCGGTCACTAGTGGTGTCCCCTAGGGATCAGTGTTGGGCCCAGTTCTCTTTAATATCTCTATTGGTGATTTAGATGAGGGAATTGAGTCTACCAGTTCCAAATTTGCAGAGGATACCAAGTTTGTGAGGAAGTGTCGATCAGCTGGAAGGCAGGAGGGCTCTGCAGAGGGATCTGGACAGGCTGGAGAGTTTGGCTGATTCCTGTGGGATGAGGTTCAAGAAGGCCAAGTGCCCAGTCATGCACTTTGACCACAACAACCCCCTGCAGAAGGGGACAGAGTGGCTGGAGAGCAGGCAGGCAGAAAGGGACCTGGGAGTTTAGATCAACAGGAAGCTGAACATGAGCCAGCAGCGTGCCCAGGTGGCCAAGAAGGCCAATGACATCCTTGCCTGGACCAGGAACAGTGTGGCCAACAGGTCCAAGGAAGTGATTACTTCCCCTGGACTCAGCACTAATGAGGTCACCCCTCGAGTTGTGTGTCCAGTTCAGGTCCCTCAGGAAGGGTGTCAAGGTGCTGGAGCAGGTCCAGAGAAGAGCAAGCAGGCTGGTGAAGGGACTGGAGCACAGGTCCTATGAGGAGAGGCTGAGGGAGCTGGGCTTGTTTAGTGTGGAGAAGAGGAGGCTCAGAGGAGACCTCATCACACTCTACAGCTACCTGATAGGAGGTTGTAGCCAGGTGGGGGTTGGTCTCCTCTCCCAGGCAGCTATCAACAAGACAAGGGGGCATGGTCTTAAGCTCTGCCAGATGAGGTTGAGGCTAGATAGTAGGAAGAAATTCTCTGAGGAGAGGGTAATCAATCATTTCAATGGGCAGCTCAGGAAAGTGGTGAATTCTCTGTACCAGCAGGATTTTAAGATAAGACTGGATGTGGCACTTAGTGCCAGGCTCTAGTAAGCAGAGTGGTAGGGGATCAAGATATTGACTTGATGATCTGAGAGGTTTTTTCCAATCCAGTTGATGCTCTGATTCTGTGATTCATTGTGTGACTGACCTTTTGTTCTTTCTTTTGAGGTTGGATTCAAGCGGTCGATTGGGCTGTCAGAATTAAAGGGCAGACAAGCAAGGTGAGAATATTCCGACCAGTCTGAATGCAAAGATATTTATGGCGAGCTGTATCATTGGTGAATCTAAGCGTATGCCTTGTCGTTTGTTTTTTCCAGTGATACACAAGGTGACAAGAGTCAGCAGAATGGGAAGGAGGTCTTTGCAGTAAGAGGTGAGTGAAAAAGAACCCGAGAGGGGAACTTTGGTCAGAATGTTGCACTCTGAGGGGATCCGTCTGTATGTTCCTTTGCCTCTGTGATTTCTTTGCAGTGCCCATCCGTATTCCCAGAGGAGCAGAGCCACGGGCTGAGGAGCAGAGTGACAAGGTCAGGTGCTTTGGCGTTGGCCTTGTGGGCGATGGCAGGGACTTCAGGGCTGGGCATTTAAGCATTCCCCTCTTCTCTTTGGAGGTGCCAACCCGGTAACCTTTGGCAAGAAATGAGTGTCCCAGGTGAGTCGGGGAGGTATGGAGGAGGAGCAGGGGCCCAGGGAAGTGTCAGAAATGCCACTGAAAGTTTTTTTTCCCTGTTGCAGGTGTGCCATGCAGTGGGAGCTGCAAGCTCTGCACCTCTTGCTGGAGGCAGTGACACGAGGACTTGGGTGCACTTAGGAGAGGGTGAGTGTGGGAATGGTTGGGGTTTGGCCAATGTGATGCTAAAGTCCTGCACTGATTTTGGTTTCCTTTCTTGGAGCTGACAAAGAGAAGAACCCAGGGACTACAGGGACTACAGGAAGCCCTGAGCCAGCTGAAGACACATGCTTTTGGAAGGTGGATGGACAGGCCCGTCTCTCTGCAGGATAAGTGGGGGACTCTGAGACAGAGAGAGGATGAGATTCCCATAGAAGCTTGGGAATTACCGGGAGGGCTTTTGAAATTAGTGTAAGGAAGGGGATAGGGTTAGGGTTAACAAGGGTTAGGGTTAGGGTTAGTGTTAGAGTTAGGGTTACGGTTAGGGTTAAGGTTAGGATTTTGGGTTTGGGTTAGGGTTAGGGTTAGAGATTTTTTTACGTTTACATCTAGATTTCAGAATTGGGAAGATACCTGCCAGTTCAAAAGCACTCTTGCTCTTTTTCTATTTCCGAGAGTTGTGCACCAACTTCTCTTGAGAGACGGAGGCTCAGGGCTTTTTTTCCTCTTTTGGTGGCACAGCATGGGGGTGGCACAGCAGCGAACCACAGCCTCGAGAAAAGCCCCGCCAGCCCCTCCTCCCTCAATCCGTGTCTCAGTTTCCCCACCCTGAGCAGCTCTTGGGGACCCGAGAGGTGGCATCATCCCACCCCAGCACCACCGCCTCGAGTTCCTCTCCCTCCACAAAGCTAGGGGGGCCCAGTGGACACGACCCCCCAGTCCCAGCACCCCGGGGACACCGGGGGCTCCCTGCAGCCCCCGCTCAGCCCGTCAGTCTCAGCCCATTGAACCGACCTGGTCCTCCATGTCCCGGCAGAGCCGGGGGGGCGCAGGACTTGGGACACAGACCCGAGGGTGGGGACACAACACTGTCACACGGAGGAGGGGACAGGACGCCAAAGCCCCGCTGCTCTCCTCACTCTTCTGACCTCACCCACCCTTTTCCCATCGGTTTAGGGGGGTCCCAGCACTTTTTGGGGTGTACTGGGTTCCATGTTGAAGGGCAGGTGCCCTCCCAAAAGCCCCCAAACATCCCCGGCATCCCCACTGATGTCACCACTGTCAGTGTGATGTCACTGGTGTTGCCAATGATGTCACAGCTGTCCAATTGGTGTCCTCACAGTCCCTGTGATGCCCCCAGACAGTTGTGATGTCACTGGTCTTCAATGATGTCACTGCTGTCCCATGAGATGTCACCACTCTCCCATGTGATGTCCCTGTGTCCCCAAAATGTCACTGCTGTCTCTGTGATGTCACCTGTGTCCCAAGTGGTAGCACCATGTCCCCGTGATGCCACTGATGTCCCCTGTGGTGTCACCAGAGCCCTGTGATGTCACTGGTCTCCTTGGATGTCACCGCTGCCCCCTTCAGCAAAACTGAAGGCAGAGGGCCCAGCTCCCTGCAGCTCTCCTGTATCCCAGGGCCGCAGGCTTGTGCAGAGCTTGCAGCCAGCAGTGGAAATAAAGAGCTTTCCTTTTCCCTCTAAAGCCTCACTTGCAAGAGCTGAACAGCAGCACAACCTCTGTTCCGGTGAGGCCCTCCCTCAGCCAGCCCAGGCAGCACTCCAGCACAGCCAGTGCCCAGGGAGAATCGCCCAGCCCGAGCTGTTCTCTCTGACAGAACTCTGAGCTGGTCAAATGGGGCTTGGAGGTCTAGGCTGGGCTTGCTTGGGCTTTGCTGGGCTGGGCAAGGGCTGGGAGCTTGGGAGCATTGGGGCTGCTCCTCCAGCTCCTGCTCCCACCGTGTTCTCCTCCTTTCCTTTCCCACTCCACTGGCAACCCCCACGGAAAATGGGGTTTACAGACATCCCTGTAACACGCACTGGGTTTGTCCCTGTCGTCAGGAATCTGCCCTGTGCCAACCCCTGGGGTCGTCTACACCAGTTCTGGTGGGGAATTGCCTGCGCTTGC
Organism: Myiozetetes cayanensis; assembly: GCF_022539395.1. Taxonomy (NCBI): domain Eukaryota; kingdom Metazoa; phylum Chordata; class Aves; order Passeriformes; family Tyrannidae; genus Myiozetetes; species Myiozetetes cayanensis. Next base: position 2,436 of record NW_026086728.1, on the reverse strand, counting down.
AGGGCAACACCTCCACAGCTCCTCCTCTCCTGGAGGACAGAGAGCTGCTCCAGGGGGACATACCACCTGAGCCTTCTCCTTGGCTTAGGCAGAAACATCCCCCCTTCTCGGTGCGTGGGGCGAAAATCGCCCTTGTCAGGGAGCAGCTGCAGGCTCTGCTCCTCCGGTGATCCAACAGCGGCCCCTGCTGACCGGGATTGGAAGTGCGCCAAAAAGCGCAGAATACCGGACTTCGGTCCTTTTTTGAGGCGGAGTTTTGGTACAGGATTATTTGGTCGTTTTTGTGTTCTTTCGTTGTTCTACCAATACACATACATCCTTTAATAAAGGACCGTTATTTTCGCTTTCTCCATCCTTTCTTACTTGGAGCCTCTTAATTTTGGCTTTCCAATTGCTTAGAGGGAGGAGTTTGGTCTTCCTCATAACTTCTCCTCCTTAGGAAAACACTTGTGTTTCATTAAACTGAGAGAGATACAAATTCATGCTTTGTTTACAGCCCAGAGAGATGTTGCAGGCTCTTCCCATTTGCCTCTGCCCCTCTCAGAGAACTTGTGTGGACACCTTCCCTGCCTGCACCAGGTGATTTCACAAAAGTGGGAGGGAGGGTATTTGATGGAGAAGGACCTGGGGGTGTTTTGAGGCCTCTCTAAGCAAATGTTTCCTTCAGGAGAGCTAAAGCCAGGACAGGGGGAGGAAGAGCAGAAACGCAACTCCTCCAGCAATGGCAGCGCCTCCAGGAATTCCCAGCACATGCCCACAGATCCTCCCAGAGGGGTGAGGCAGACATGAAGGTTTGACGTGAATACCCTTTTGGGATATCTTAGGTGATGGTTGCATCCCCTCTTTCTTCCCCAGAAGCTAGAGATGCTGCTGCCTGGGAGTAGGAGGTGCCTTTGTGGGGGTTCAGCACCGCTGGCTCGGTGCAAGTACAAGAAGCTCCCGGCACTCCCGGGCACGTGTTGTGACTCTGGGGGATGGTCCAATGAAGGCTCAGGAGTTGGACTCGATGATCCTTGTGGGTCCCTTCCAACTTGGGATACTGGGTGTGATTCTGTGAAGTTCCCCAGGGCTGTGTGTGAGCAGAGAGCATGGGCTGAGCAAAGCAGAGCAGGGCAATGGCAGCACAGCCCTTGAGCACTGCCCCAAGCGGGCTGAACCCAAAGGGGAGCTGGAGGTGGGGTTGGTCCCACTCAGGTTAGGGGGCAGAGACACGGGGACAGCAGGGAGTGCAGGACAGGGAAAGCATCAGAGGGAACTGATGGGCATGGGGATGTCTCCAGGCTGGGCTCTCCCGGTGTTCAGTGGCCCCATCTCTCCAGGACGAGGGTGATGATTGGGGCTCATCTAGAGTGTTAGGAGCTGGAAAGTCATCTGGAGAGTACAAAGGCATAGCTCAGGATAGTGTTACTGTTTTCAGGACTGGAAATTGCCTCAGATCTGGGAGGGGCAGAGTTTCCTCCCAAGGGATTCCCATGAGGGGCATAAAGGTCTTCTCTCCCGTCTCCAGTCCCACACAGCTCCCTTTAGGGAACCTGTCCTTGTACTCACCATCCCCTGGAGAGCTGCACAAGTGCGTCTTAGATAGGACAGGAGAGTCCAGGGCTGCAGGACTGAGAGGGTCCGATTTGGTGCATGCCGTGCCCAGCCCTGGGGCACAGACACAGTTGAGAGACCAGTTTCAAGTGAATTATTGCAGAACAGATGAACAAAGGTGGGATGTGAGTCAAGGTGAAGACAGTGTTCAAAACCACTGCGGCAGAAACGTGAAAGCACCGTCCCTCTCTCCTGACTGCAATTGAGAACTAACTGGGGAGAGGCAGCTGGAGTTTCAGGCCCACAGATTGGACAGGGAGATTTCAAGAAATCTACCAATTGACGGCCTCAACAACATCTTCAAGAGTGCAGGATGGAGCAAAGAGGACAAAAAATTGCAGTTCAGGTGCCTGCAGTATTCCAGGTCCCACCTGCCCAACTCAACCCCAGGCTGCAACCATCGCCAAACCCCTCCCTGAGACAGGGACTGTCCCCTTGTTTCAAACACCACCAGAGCAGAGGGGCTTCGGGTTGCCCTTTATTTTCATTTCTTCACTGACTCCAAAATTTACTGAAGACTGGAGAAGAGTAGAATGGTTTCTCTTGGAAGAGACAACTCCCCCAGAGATGACAGATGGTGGATCTGGGATTCCCAGGGTATCTCAGTGTGTGCAGTACCTGGAGGAGCTGCAGGCTCTAAACCTGTGCCTTTCTCCTCCCCGGCAGCAGGTCTCACTCTGCGGCGGCTGATGCGGACGTCCTGTCCTCTGCTTATTGGAAAGCGCTTCAGCACACAAGCAGCTGAAAACAAGGCACTACGAGGAAGTGTGGCAAGAGAGAAAGTTTTTGGGGTCTATCCCTTTGAGTTGTAAACTTTTAAGCAATGCAGTCCCTTTGAGCTTC
>NW_026086727.1:0-119714 GCF_022539395.1 Myiozetetes cayanensis | reverse complement strand
CCCCCAGATGGGGATAAAATCATAAATTCACCCCAATTGGGGATAAATAAAATCATAAATTCACCCCAAATGGGGATAAAATCTTAAATTCTCCCAAAATGGGGATAAAATCATTAATTCACCCCGAATGGGGATAAATAAACTCAAGAATTCAACCCAAATGGGGCACGAAGGGTAAAAGAGGCCAAAAAAAAAAAAAATAAAGAAAATAAATAAAATAAAATAAAATGGACTGCTCAGCTCTTTGGGATGTGCCCCAAATACCTGGGGAGAAGCCGGGGCATCGTCGTGGAACGGCCTCGCCCTTCGCTCCTCGAGCCCAGCGGAGCAAAGAAACGACAACAAATCAAACCCAAAAAACGCCCCCCAAAAAAATGCGGGGGACCCAGCCCAGGTTCCTGCCCGGGGAGGTTCCCACTCGAGGTTGCAGCCACCCAAAAAAAAACCCCGCCCCTCCCGGGGGGATTTTGGGGTGACTCAGAGGGATTAAATCCCCTCCTGATCGAGGGGGAGGGGGAGGAGGGTCCAAAAAACCCCCCCCAAAAATAAAACGGGGAGGAGGAAGGGGGAGGTTCTGCACCCCCAAATCAGCTCTGGGGGAAAGGGGACCCCAAAAAATCCCCCTCTTGTTTGGGGGGAATTTGTGGGTTTATTTATCCCTATTTGGGGGGGATTTATGGGTTTATTTGTCCCCATTTTGGGGGGGATTTATGGATTTATTGATCCCCATTTGGAGGGGATTTATGGGTTTATTTATCCCCATTTGGGGTAAATTTATGGATTTATTGATCCCCATTTGGAGGGGATTTATGGGTTTATTTATCCCCATTTGGGGTAAATTTATGGATTTATTTATCACTATTTGGGGTAAATTTATGGATTTATTTATCCCTATTTGGGGGGGAATTATGGGTTTATTGATTCCCATTTGGAGGGGATTTATGGATTTATTTATCTCAGTTCTGGGGAAAGGAAGGGAAGGGAAGGGAAGGGAAGGGAAGGGAAGGGAAGGAAGGAAGGGAAGGGAAGGAAGGGAAGGAAGGGAAGGGAAGGAAGGGAAGGGAAGGAAGGAAGGGAAGGAAGGGAAGGGAAGGAAGGAAGGAAGGGAAGGGAAGGGAAGGGAAGGGAAGGGAAGGAAGGAAGGAAGGGAAGGGAAGGGAAGGGAAGGGAAGGGAAGGGTGGATGAAGGACAAGAGGATGAAGGAGAGGAGGATAAAGGAGAAGACAATGAAGGACAAGGGGATGAAGGACAGGAGATGAAGGAGGGGCAGATGATGGACAGGAGAGGAGGATGAAAGACAGGGAGATGATGGACAGGGAGATGAAGGACAGGGAGATGAAGGAGAGGAGGATGAAGGACAGGCAGATGATGGACAGGAGATGAAGGACAGGGAGATGATGGACAGGGAGATGAAGGATGGGTAGAGGAAGAAGAGGAGGATGAAGGGGAGGTGGTGAAGGACAGGAGGATGAAAGACAGGAGGATGAAGGATGGGCAGGTGATTGACAGGAGACGCAGGACGGGCCGATGACGGACGGGAGATGAAGGACGGGAGGATGAAGGACGGGAAATGAAGGACGGGAGATGAAGGAATGGAGATGAAGGAGGAAGGATGAAGCACTGCGGCCAAACGCTGCCATCTGCCGTCCACAAAAACCCCCTCCAACTCCTAACCCGGGACCAAACCCAGCTCTTCACCCTCCCAAAAACTCCGGCCCGTGCTCCCCGGGGTGGGTCCTGCAGGGCGGGAGAGCCCCCAGTAAATCCCCCCACCCCGCGAGTGGGAAGGGGAAGCTCCAGGGGGCCGCTTGGAAAGGGGAGAGACCCCCCCACAACCCCAAATTCTCGGGAAAAACAGGCGAGTGTCCCCCGTGGGACACTTCCCCCACCACGCAGAACACGGGGGGAGCTTCCCCTCCCCGAGCTCCCCCTCCCCACGGGTGGGGGACATCGCAAAGTGTCACCCGTGGCGGCGTGGATGACAAACATCCCCCCGGGGGTGGCGTGGGGAGGGGGGAAACTCCGGATTTCTCCCGGCAGATTGATCTTAATTAACGCGCTCCGATGGCAGGCCGCCTGTCCGGGCCCTCATCAGCGCTAATTAACGGCTCCTCAAGCTCTGACAGGGGGCACTAATTAGCCACGGCCCCGCGGGGGAGGGACGGCGCTAATTAGCCGGCCCCCGGCGGGAAGGTCCTGGAAGGTGAAGAGAGAGGGAATGAGGGGTTTGGAAAAAAGTCCTCCCTTCCCGGAGGAGGAGGGGACAGAGCAGGGGTTTGCTCTGCCCTCTCACGGCCCGTGGGAAAGGGCATTTTCAGTCCCATCCCCCCGCCCCCAAAACGCCCAAATTTGTGGCCAAAATGTCTCCAAAGCGGCCCCAAAATATCAGAACAGGAAAGGGGAGCCCTCCCATCCCCCCCACGAAGCTCCCGTGGGGCTCCAGCTCCCCCCCTCTCCAAAAAAAATCCACTTTTTTAGGGCCACCCGTGGTTTTTCTTCTTCTCCAGCCTCTTTTTTGGGGGGCCTTGGATGGATTGGGGGGGGTGGGGGGGGTTGAGAAACACCAGCCCTGGGACAGGATCAGGATTGGATCAGGATTGGATCAGGATTGGATCAGGATTGGGTCAGGATTGGATCAGGATTGGATCAGGCTTGGATCAATATTGGATCAGGATTGGATCAGGATCAGATCAGGATTGGATCAGGATTGGGTCAGGAATGGATCAGGCTTGGATCAGGATTGGATCAGGATTAGATCAGGCTTGGATCAGGATTGGCTCAGGATCAGATCAGGATTGGATCAGGAATGGATCAGGATTGGATCAGGATCAGATCAGGATTGGATCAGGCTTGGATCAGGCTTGGATCAGGATTGGATCAGGATTGGATCAGGCTTGGATCAGGATTGGATCAGGATTGGATCAGGATTGGATCAGGATTGGATCAGGATTGGATCAGGAATGGATCAGGATTGGATCAAGATTGATCAGGATTGGGCCAGGATCGATCAGGATTGGATCAGGATTGGATCAGGATTGGGTCAGGATCGGATCAGGAATGGATCAGGATTGGATCAGGATTGGATCAGGATTGGGTCAGGATCGGATCAGGAATGGATCAGGATTGGATCAGGATTGGGTCAGGATCGGATCAGGATCGGATCAAGATTGGATCAGGATTAGATCAAGATTGGATCAGGAATGGATCAGGACAGGATCAGGATTGGGTCAGGATTGGATCAGGAATGGATCAGGATTGGATCAGGATCGGGTCAGGATTGGATCAGGATCAGATCAGGATCGGATCAGGAATGGATCAGGATTGGATCAGGATTGGATCAGGGCTTGGATCTGAGGCCTGGCCTTGGCTCAGACTTGGATCAAGATTGGATTAGGATTGGATCAGGACTGGATCAGGATCAGATCTAAGGCCTGACCTTGCCTCACCAGTGGGATTTGTCCCCCCAAGGAGCCTCAGCCCGGACTTCCCACCCCAGGAAGCCTCAGAAATCCTCCAAACCCTCCCTTTCCACTCTTTTTTTTCCCTTTTTTTTTCCCCTGACGTTTTTTAACTCCAGCAAAGTTGTGAGTTTGTTGATTTGTTTTGTTTTGTTTTGTTTTGTTTTTTCAGCACCAGCAAAGGTGCTGGAAAGGGCAGAGGAATCACAGAGGAATCACTGCCCCCTCCTCACCCCCAGAGAGAAAACAAACCCCCAGGTCACCCTCTGGCTCTGAAAACTGAGGGGAAAACAAAAACCACACAAAAATATGTGAAAAACAACCACGCTAATTAAAAGTAAAACCCACTTTGTTAAAGTCAAAAAAAAGAACAAAAAATGGGCATTTTCCTGCAGGCAGAAAAGGCTGAAATGATTCATAATCATGACCCAAGGAGGCAGCCACGACCTCCCCTGTCAGCTCTGGGGGAGCTTAAAAGAGCCGGGAAGGAGAAGGGGAAGGGCTGGAAGGAGGAAAACAGGACTTGGAATCGAAGCTTTTCCTCCTTCCTTTACCCCCTTCCCCTCCCTGCAGTCTCAGAAGGAAGAAAATCAGGTAAGAAAAGGGAAAAGAGGAAAAAAAAATTAAAATAAATCAGATTTTTTTGGGGGGAGGGGGTTGGAATTCCCTGGAATTTCCCGAGGAATCCGGTAGGAATGAGGAGGTGGAAAAAAATAATAATTAAAAAAAGAGTTTTCCAGGAATTTCTTTTTTTATGGGAAGTTTTCCAGCACCTCCAGGTGAGGATTCCAAGGTGGGAACGGGGAGGTTTTGGGGGCAACCTGTGGCTCGTTACATCCTCGGGTGGCATTCCACGGGCACGGGGGCACATCACACCGGGAATTACCTCGGGAATTCCCGCAGGGATCGGGATCGGGGGGTGGGAATCTCATTCCCTGCGAATTCCCGGCGGGATCCCGCAGGACGAGCCGATGGTGCGCTGGTTGTACCTGTCCGGGCTCGTGCTGGCCGCGCTCGTCCCGCCGGGGCTCCAGGAGCTTCCCGAGCCTTTGGATGGCGCTTCCAGGTATGGAATGGCCGGCCCTTTCCCTCCTCCCTCTTCCCCCCTTCCCGCTGGATCCGCGTGTTGATCCCGAAAAATCCGCTCCCGTCTCCGCCAGCTTCGCGGGGATATTCCCGAGTCTTCCCAGGATTTCTGGGCTGTGTCAGACCGGGAACATTCCCGTGTCCCCCCAGGGACATTCCCGAGTCTTCCCAGGATTCCTGGGCTGTGTCAGACCAGGGATATTCCCGTGTCCCCCCAGGGACATTCCCGAGTCTTCCCGGGATTTCTGGGCTGTGTCAGACCAGGGATATTCCCGTGTCCCCCCAGGGACATTCCCGAGTCCCCCTGGGATTTCTGGGCTGTGTCAGACCGGGAACATTCCCATGTCCCCCCAGGGACGTTCCCGAGTCCCCCAGGATTCCTGGGCTGTCTCAAACCCAGGACATTCCCAGTGTCCCCCCAGGGACATTCCCATTGTTCCCCCAGGATTTCTGGGCTGTGTCAGACCGGGAACATTCCCGGGTCCTCCCAGGGACATTCCCATTGTCCCCCCAGGATTCCTGGGACGAGGCTGGAAGTCGAACCCCCCCATCCGAGCAGAGGGAGTCGGGAATTAATTAATTCCAGGATAGATTTGAGGGCAGGATCCCCCTCCTGGCCAGGCTCTGGGCGATTTTTTTTCCCCATCCCCCCAAACATCCTGGATTTATCCCCATTTTCGGGGGGGGGAGGAGGCGTTTCCCGACCTTTCCCGACCTTCCCCTGCCCTGGGCGTGTCCCGGGGGGACGATCCCGCGGGAAATCCCTGCGGGAAGACGACGGGGAGTGTTTGTTGTGGGGTTTTTTTCCCTTCTCCCTCCTCCCAGCTGGAAATCCTTGGGATCGCGGAGCATCCAGAGCTTCCCTTCCAGCGCCAAGAGACACTCGGAGGGCACTTTCAGCAGCGACTTCACTCGGTACCTGGACAGGATGAAAGCCAAGGATTTCGTGCACTGGCTCATCAACACCAAGAGGTGCCGGGAAAAGGGGAGGGGGAGGGGAAAAAAAACCGGGAATCGACCCGGGAAACGATCTGGGAAAGGATCTCCCACCACGCAAATCCCGGTCCAGGAGGAGACTGAAGAAAACCCGGAGAAGAGAAAATCCAGGGAGATTTTGGAGACTTTTCCAGGGTCTGGAGGGGCTCCAGGAGAGCTGGAGAGGGATTTGGGATTTGGGATGGAGGGACAGCACGCAGGGAATGGATTCCTGATGGGAAAGGGGGGAAGTTAGGTGGGATTTTTGGGAAGGAATTGCTGGATGGGAGGGTGGGATGGAATTCCCAGGGGATACCCCTGGATCCCCCCTGGGATGGTGGGAGGGGTCCCTGCCCGTGGAAAGGTGGGAATGGGTGGGATTTGAGGTCCCTCCCGACCCAAAGCATTCCAGGATTCCATGAAATCCGTGGGATTGGCGCCGGGTGCAGCTCCCTGGGCCCGATCCTGGAGGGGCTCCTGGGGATTCTCTGGGGTCTTGTTATCAAAAGATGGGGAAAATGAGGCCTTTTGGGGTGGGAATGGGAGCTTTGGGGTGGGAATTGGAGCTTTGGAATCAGAGCTTTGGGTGGGAATCAGAAGTTCAGGGTGGGAATTGGAGCTTTGGGATGGGAATTGGAGGTCTGGGATGGGAATTGGAGTTTTGGGGTGGGAATTGGAGCTTTGGGATGGGAATTAGGACATTGGGGTGGGAATTGGAGCTTTGGGATGGGAATTGGAGCTTTGGAATCAGAGCTTTGGGATGGGAATTGGAGCTTTGGAATCAGAGCTTTGGGTGGGAATCAGAAGTTCAGGGTGGGAATTGGAGCTTTGGGATGGGAATTGGAGCTTTGGGATGGGAATTGAAGCTTTGGGATGGGAATTGGAGCTTTGGGATGGGAATTAGGACCTTGGGGTGGGAATTGGAGCTTTGGGGTAGGAATTGGAGCTTTGGGGTGGGAATTGGAGCTTTGGAATGGGAATTGGAGCTTTGGAATGGGAATTGGAGCTTTGGAATGGGAATTGGAGCTTTGGAATGGGAATTGGAGCTTTGGGGTGGGAATTGGAGCTTTGGGGTGGGAATTGGAGCTTTGGGATGGGAATGGGAGCTCTGGGATGGGAATTGGAGCTTTGGGGTGGGAATGGGAGCTTTGGGGTGGGAATGGGAGCTTTGGGATGGGAATTAGGACCTTGGGGTGGGAATTGGAGCTTTGGGGTGGGAATGGGATGTTTGGGATGGGAATGGGAGCTTTGGGGTGGGAATTGGAGCTTTGGGATGGGAATGGGACCTTTGGGATGGGAATTAGGACCTTGGGGTGGGAATTGGAGCTTTGGGGTGGGAATCAGAACTGCTGGAATCATTCACATCCCCAGGGATATTTCCCACTTCAAAACGATTCCTCTCCTTGTCAGAAAATCCCTTTCCGGGCTCCCAATCCCGATTTTAGGGGCTGTTTCCATTCCCTGCAGCCCTTTGGGCTTTGTTTTCCAGGTACAACTGAGGGGCCAATCGAGGCTTTCCCAGCTCCCCATCCCGAGCTCCAGCAGGATCCGCCCCTCCCGTGATCATTCCGTGATTCCCTCCCCCTGAAATCTGCACCCCTGGATCCCCCTCCCCCCCAAAACCTGGAGGCCTCTGCGGCTTTTCCCTGAATCCCAATAAAATCTTGGCTCGCTCAGCTGGTTCCTGGTGTGTCCAACGCGCCCTTCCCCCGCCGAGATTCCTCCTTTCCTTTTCCTTCCTTCCTTCCTTTTCCTTCCCCGGGCGCTCCTGGGGTCGTTCCTGGAGGAGGAGGAGGAGGAGGAGGAGGAGGAGGAGGAGGGATGGGAGGATTGGAGGAGGGATTGGGGGAGGGATTGGGGAGGGATTGGGGGAGGGGTCGGGGGGGTGGTCTCACTTCGGCAACACCCGGTGGCGTCACCCCCAGGATCACCCCCAGTATCATCCTGATCCCCCAGTATCACCCCCAGTATCACCCTGACACCCCCAGTATCCCCCTGACACTCCCAGTATACCGCCCAGTACCCCCGATGCCTCCCCAGTATCCTCCTGATCCCCCAGTACCACCCCAGTAGCCCCCTGACACCCCCAGCATCACCCCCAGTACCCCCGATCCCTCCCAGTATCATCCTGATCCCCCCAGTATCCCCCTGATCCCCCAGTATCACCCCCAGCACCCCCCCATCCTCCCCAGTATCCTCCTGATCCCCCAGTACCACCCCCAGTATCCTCCTGATCCCCCAGTATCACCTGCCAGTACCCCCTCGATCCCCCCCCAGTATCCCCTGATGCCCCCAGTATCACCTCCCCAGTATCCTCCTGATCCCTCCCAGTATCCCCTGATCCCCCCAGTATCACCTGCCAGTACCCCCGATCCTCTCCCCAGTATCCCCTGATGCCCCAGTATCACCTCCCACTATCATCCTGATCCCCCAGTATCCCCCTAGATCCCCCAGTATCACCCCCAGTACCCCCGATCCCTCCCCAGTATCCTCCTGATCCCCCTCAGTATCACCCTGATCCCTCCTCAGTATCCCCCAGTAACCCTCCATGATCCCCCCAGTATCTCCTGACCCCAGTATCCCCAGATCCCCCAGTATCCCCCCTAGTATCCCCCAGTCCCCAGTCATCCCCTGATCCCCCAGTATCACCTCCCAGTATCCCCCGATCCCTCCCCAGTATCCTCCTGATCCCCCAGTACCACCCCCAGTATCATCCTGATCCCCCAGTATCCTCCCTGATCCCCTCCAGTATCACCCTGATCCCCTCAGTATCACCCCCAGTATCCCCCAATTCCTCCCCAGTATCACCCTGATCCCCCCAGTACCACCCCCAGTAGCCCCTGACACCCCCAGTATCATCCCCAATATCCCCTGATCCCCCAATATCCCCTGATCCCCCAGTATCACCCCCAGTACCCCCGATCCTCCCCCAGTATCCTCCTGATCCTCCCCAGTAGCCCCTGACACCCCCTAGTATCACCCCCAATATCACCCTGATCCCTCCCTCAGTATCCCCCCAGTATCCTCCCTGATCCCCCAGCATCACCCCCCCAGTATCTCCCTGATCCCCCAGTATCACCCCCCAGTATCCCCTGATCCCCCCAGTATCACCTCCAGTATCCTCCTGATCCTCCCAGTATCACCCCCAGTACCCCCGATCCCTCCCCAGTATCCTCCTGATCCTCCCCAGTAGCCCCCTGATCCCCTCCAGTATCACCCTGATCCTCCTCCAGTATCCCCCAGTAACCCCTGAACCCCAGTATCACCCCCAATATCACCCTGATCTCTCCCAACATCACCATGATCCCACCCAGTATCCCCCTGACACCGCCCCAGTATCACCCTGATCCCTCCCCCAGTATCCCCCCAGTAACCCCCCGATCCCTCCCCAGTATCCTCCTGATCCCCCCAGTACCACCCCCAGTAGCCCCCTGACACCCCCAGTATCACCCTGATCCCCCAGTACCCCCACCCCCCAGTATCCTCCTGATCCCCCAGTAGCCCTCCTGATCCTCCCAGTATCACCCCAGGATCAGTCCCCCAGTATCACCCTCTGATCCCCCAGTACCACCCCCAGTATCCCCCTGACACCCCCAGTATCCCCTGACACCCCAGTATACCCCCAGTATCCCGATCCCTCCCCAGTATCCCCTGATCCTCCCAGTATCCCCTGTCCCCCAGTATCACCCCCAGTACCCCCAGTATCCTCCCCAGTATCCCCCTGACCACCCCCAGTATCCCCCTGATCCCCTCCCCCAGTATGCCCCCCAGTATCCCCCACTGATCCCCCCAGTATCACCCCCAGTATCCCCTGATCCCCCAGTATCACCCCCAGGATCACCCTGACCCCTCCAGTATCCCCTGATCCCCCAGTATCCCCTAGTCCCCCAGTATCACCTCCCAGTATCCTCCTGATCCCCCCAGTATCACCTGCCAGTACCCCCTCGATCCTCCCCCCAGTATCCCCCTGATCCCCCCCAGTATCACCTCCCAGTATCCTCCTGATCCCCCCAGTATCACCCCCAGTACCCCCTCCACGATCCCCCCAGTATCACCCCAGAATTCCCCCAGTATCCCTCCTGGCCTCCTCCAGCATCACCCCCAGTTCCCCCCCAGCAGCCCCCCATCATCCCCCCCAGTATCCCCTGACCCCCAAAATCCCCCTGACCCCCCCAAATCCCCTCACCCCCCCAAAATCCCCTGACCCCCAAAATTCCCTGAACCCCCAACATCCCCCTGACCCCCAACATCCTCCTGACTCTCCCAACACCCCTGACCCCCCAAAATCCCCTGACCCTCCCAAAATCCCCCTGACCCCCCACATCCCCTGAACCCGCAATACCCTCCTGACCTCCTCAACATCCCCCCTGAGCCCCCTAGCAATCCCCTGATCCCCAAAATCCCCTGACCCCCAACATCCCCTGACACCCCCAAAATCCCCTGACCCCCAACATCCCCTGACCCCCAACATCCTTCTGACTCTCCCAACATCCCCCTGACCCCCCAAAATCCTCCTGACACTCCCAACACCCCCTGAGCCCTCCCAAAATCCCCTGAGCCTCCCAATGTCCCCCTGACTCCCCATCATCCTCTCCAGTGACACCCCCAGACCCCCAGCCCCTTCCACTTCATCAGAACCCCCCAAAAATCCACATTTTCCCAGAGTTCTCGTGTCAGGACAACCCCCCAGCCCCCTTCCCCTTAATCAGAACCCCCCAAAAATCCACATTTTCCCCTTGTCCTGCCTGGAACCCGCAAGGATCTTTCCCAAAAAAATCAACTCCCACCCACCTGGGCAGCAGCAACGCTGTCCCCACCCACTCCCTGCCAAAAAAAAAACCCCTAATTAAGGTTATTTCGGAAGCAGAACCTCATTCCCGCCCCGTGGAAAGCGCTGGAATAACCCACGCATTTAAAAAAATAAAATAAAATTAAAAATCCCCGAAAAGTGGCCGCGCGAGCCGTCAATTAAATATGCAAATGAGCTCCGGCTTCCTGCCGGCCTCGCATTTTAAATTTTAAATCCGGGCGTTTTGGAGGAGCCTCCCGTGGGGGGACCCGCGGGTTCCACGCGTGGGGATGGAGAAGGGCGGAGATGGAAAAAGCGAGGAGGGAGCGGTAAAAAAAATTCGCTTTTCCTGCTCGGGGTGGGAATTCCGTCCCAATTTGGGCTCTTTTCGGGTTCCTCCGACCCTTTAAAATCTTCAAACTAAAAGTTTTTCTCCCCCTTCTGGAGCAGCGAACTCCGCGGGAGCTCCGTGGGACGGCGCCGATTAAAATCCTTAATTATTAATCCTTAATTATTAATCTTTAATGATTAATCCTTAATTATTAAGCGTTCATCGGGTCGTGGAAGGGGTTTGGGGGCTGATTTCGCACCCACCCAGCGGGGTTTTTCGGAACTCGACTCTTCCTCCTCCTCCTCCCACCCAAAAAAATCGGTGCCTCCACGAGGGTTTTTTTTTTTTTCATCTCCCAGTTAAAAAAAAAAGGCGATTTGGGAGCTGATAAATAAATTAAAAAAAAAATAAATAAATAAATCCCATTTTCAAGGCTCCGGGCGGGACTCGAAGCTTGGGATGGGGAGCGGGTTTAGGACCCCCAAAATTCCACCCCATCCCACCCACGACACAGCCCCGCGTGGACACCAAAAACGCGTTTTTCCACCCCAAAAAAAAGAGATTTACCGCCGAGATAAAGGGGGCCCGGCACCGGCAGCAGAGGGTTTTTTGGAGGGGGAGTTGAGGGGGAGGGAATTTCCCCTTTGGGGTTTTTTTTTGAGCGAAGAGCGAAAGCTCCGAGGCAGGAAACGAAGTGGGTGAGAGCGAAAGGGCTTTCAATTTAAATTTAACTCCCAAAAAAAGCCCCGCCGAGGTCGGGGGGGGCTCGTGGGGGGCGGGGGTCGCTGCCTTTCCCCCCTCCACCCCTTTCTCCACCGACTTTAATTTGGCCCTCGAGGAGGGTTTGGTTGATTGGGTTGATTATTTGGATTGATTTTGGTTGATTTTGGGTTGATTTGGAGCCTGATGGGGATTTAATTGGGAGCAGAAATGGGGGGGGGAGGGAGGGTTGTTTAATTTTGGAGTGATGGGGAGTTGGTTTAATTTGCACCCCCTGATTGGGGTTTGTTTAATTTGGAGCCTGATGGGGGTTTAATTTGGACCCTGATCAGGGTTTGCTTAATTTTGGACACTGGTGGGGGTTTAATTTTGACCCTGACAGGGGTTTAATTTGGATCCTGATGGGGGTTTAATTTGGACCCTGATGGGGGTTTGTTTTATTTGGAGTCTAAATGGGTGGGTTGTTTAATTGGGAGCCTGGAGGGGTTAATTCGGAGTCTGATGGGGGTTTGTTTAATCTGGAGCCTGATGGGGGTTTAATTTTGACCCTGATGGGGATGTGTTTAATTTGGAGTCTAAATGGGGGGGTTGTTTAATTGGGAGCCTGAGGGGGGTTAATTTGGACCCTGATGGGGGTTTGTTTTATTTGCACACTGGTGGGGGTTTAAATTTGGACCCTGATGGGGGGTTAATTTTGACCCTTATGGGGTTTAATTCAGACCCTGAGGGGTTTTAATTCAGACCCTGAGGGGGTTTTAATTCAGACCCTGATGGGGGTTTGTTTAATTTGGAGTCTAAATGGGGGGGTTGTTTAATTGGGAGCCTGATGGGGGGTTAAATTTGGACCCTGATGGGAGTGTGTTTAATTCTGACCCTGGTGAGGGTTTAATTTGGCCCCTGATCGGGGTTTGTTTAATTCTGACCCTGATGGGGGTTTAATTTGGACCCTGATTGGGGTTTGTTTAATTTGGACCCTGATGGGAGTTTAATTTGGACCCTGATTGGGGTTTGTTTAATTCAGAGCCTGATGGGGGTTTAATTTGGACCCTGATTGGGGTTTGTTTAATTCAGAGCCTGATGGGGGTTTAATTTAGACCCTGATGGGGGTTTAATTTAGACCCTCATGGGGGTTTAATTCAGACCCTGATGGGGGTTTAATTTAGACCCTGATGGGGGTTTAATTTAGACCCTGATAGGGGTGTGTTTAATTCTGACCCTGATGAGGGTTTAATTTGGCCCCTGATGGGGTTTAATTTAGACCCTGATAGGGATGTGTTTAATTGATGGCTCCGGGCCTGGAGCTTTATCCCCCTGTAATCCAGGTAATATTCCAGCTCACATCCCAACAATCCCCATTAATCCCCGCTCTGCTCCAGCTCAAATCTCCCAAATCCTCCTGGAAGTACCAGAGCCAAAGGAAAATCCTCTCCTGGGGGAAAATAAACCCTCCTGCTTCTCTGAGCCTGCAGAGCCTCCCAGTTCTCACCAGTGCCAGGCCCTTACTGGTCCCAGTATACCCAGGCTCACACCCAGGTGGCTCCCAGTTCCCCCAGTAACAGGCCCTTACTGGTTTGACCCTGTCATACTCTGTGGCCTCTGTAGGTGTCTGAGGCTCCCAGTTCTCCCAGTGCCAGGCCCTTACTGGTCCCAGCACACCCGGGGTCATAGTCATGGGGTTCCCAGTGCTCCCAGTAAGAGGCCTTTACTGGTCCCAGCACCCCAGTGCCAGTCCCTTACTGGTTCCCAGTGCAATGACCTCTAGAGGTCCCTGTGGCTCCCAGCACGGCCAGGGCGGCACCGGGACCAGGAGATATTCCCGGGATTTTGGCACTAGGACCGGGCGATATTCCCTGGATTTTGGCACTAGGACCGGGCAGATATTCCCGGGATTTTGGCACTAGGACCGGGCAATATTCCCGGGATTTTGGCACCAGCACCGGGCGATATTCCCGGGATTTTGGCACCAGGACCGGGCGACATTCCCTGGAACAGATGGCACAAATACCCGGCGATATTCCCGGGATTTTGGCACTAGGACCAGGCGATATTCCCGGGATTTTGGCACCAGGACCGGGCGATATTCCCGGGAACGGGCAGCACTAGGACCGGGCGATATTCCCGGGATTTTGGCACCAGGACCGGGCGATTTTCCCTGGATTTTGGCACCAGGACCGGGCGATTTTCCCTGGATTTTGGCACTAGGACCGGGCGATATTCCCTGGAACAGATGGTACAAATACCCGGCGATATTCCCGGGATTTTGGCACTAGGACCGGGCGACATTCCCCGGAACAGACGGCACCAGGACCGGGCGATATTCCCGGGATTTTGGCACTAGGACCAGGCGATATTCCCGGGATTTTGGCACTAAGACCGGGCGATATTCCCGGGAACAGATGGCACAAATACCCTGCGATATTCCCGGGATTTTGGCACCAGGACCGGGCGATTTTCCCGGGATTTTGGCACTAGGACCGGGCAATATTCCCGGGATTTTGGCACTAGGACCGGGAGATATTCCCTGGAACAGATGGCACAAATACCCTGCGATATTCCCGGGATTTTGGCAGCAGGACCGGGCGATTTTCCCGGGATTTTGGCACCAGGAGCGGGCAATATTTCCGGGATTTTGGCACTAGGACCGGGCGATTTTCCCTGGATTTTGGCACTAGGACCGGGCTATATTCCCTGGAACAGATGGCACAAATACCGAGCGATATTCTCGGGATTTTGGCACCAGGACCGGGCGACATTCCCTGGAACAGATGGCACAAATACCCGGCGATATTCCCGGGATTTTGGCACTAAAACCGGGCGACATTCCCTGGAACAGATGGCACCAGGACAGGGCGATATTCCCGGGAACGGGCAGCACTAGGACCAGGCGATATTCCCGGGATTTTGGCACCAGGACCGGGCGATATTCCCAGGAACGGGCAGCACCAGAACCGGGAGATATTCCCGGATTTTGGCACCAGGACCGGGCGATATTCCCGGGAACGGGCGGCACTAGGACCGTGACATTCCCGGGAACGGGCGGCACTAGGACCCAGCGCCGTTCCCTGGCACGGCCGGCGCTAGGACCCGGCGACATTCCCGGGATCGCGGCGCTAGGACCCAGCGACATTCCCGGGATCTCCGCGGCCCCGCCCCCTGCACCTGTACCGGGGGGAAGGACGGACAGGTAGCGGAGGTGGCCCCGCCCCTCCCGGACTCACCTGAGGCCCCGCACCCACCGTGGAGCCGGTGAGGAACGGGGGGTCCCGGTGTGGACCCCTCGCCCACGGGGAAGGGGGGCTGGGGGTCCCGGGGGTCCTGGTGTGGATCCCTCGCCCAGGGGAAGGGGGTCTGGGGGTCCTAGGGGTCCTGGGTCCCAGTGGACCCTCGCCCACGGGGAAAGGGAGTCTGGGGGTCCTGGAGTCCTGAGTGGACCTCCCCACGGGGAAAGGGTCTGCAGGTCTAGGGGGTCCCGGGGTCCCAGTGTGGAGCCCTCGCCCACGGGGAAGGCGGTTTGGGGGTCTGGGGTCCGGTGCTGAACCCTCGCCCACGGGGAAGGGGGTCTGGGGTCCCAGGTGTCCTGATGTGGACCCCTCGCCCACGGGAAAGGCGGTCTGGTGGTCTAGGGGTCGGGGTCCCAGTGTGGAGCCCTCGCCCACGGGGAGAGGGTCTGGGGTCCCAGGGTCCCGGTGCTGAATCCTCGCTCATGGGAAAGGGGGTCTGGGGGTCTAGGGGTCCCGGTGTGGAGCCCTCGGCTCGGGAGAAAGGGGTCCCAGGGGTCTCGGTGTGGAATCCCCTCGTCCCACCGTAGGAAGGGGTCTGGGGGTCCCGGTGCGGGCCCTCGTCCACGGGGAAGGGGATCTGGGGTCCCGGTGTGGAGCTCCCTCCACAGTAAGAGGGTCTGGGGATCCCCATTTCGGACCCCCTTCTGCACTAAGGGGTCTGGGGTCCCCATTTCAGACCCCCTTCTGCACTAAGGGGTCTGGGGTCCCCATTTCGGACCTCCCTTCTGCACTGAAGGGGTCTGGGGTTCCCATTTCGGACCCCCTTCTGCACTGAGGGTCTGGGGTCCCAGGGGTCCCGGTTCATCTCGGGGTCCAAGGGGAGCCCCCTCTCGCCCCAGGGGAAGGGGGTCCAGGGGTCCCAGGGGTCCCAGTGTGGAGCCCCCTCCACCAGGCAGGGTCGGGTGGTCCGGGATGGAGCCCCCGGGAAGGGGGTCGGATGGAGCCCCCAGGACATCCCAGCGGCTCCGTGGGAGGACGCGGCCCCTCTCCCCGGAGAGCCCCCACCACACCCCGTGGGGTTCCCCGACCCCAGGAGCGGCTCCAGGACCCTTCGGACTCATCCCAAGGGATGAGGGCAGCACCCCCCCTCACACCCTCCCCTCCCCAGCCCCTCCCTCTCCTCTCACCGGGGCCGACCCCTCCCACAAACACCGGCAACAATCCCGGCTTTTTTTTTTGTTTTCCTCGTGTCTCCCAAATTCCACTCTCGGCTCTTCCCAACTCAGCTCGCTCCCGGTTTTTCCCGATCCCCCCCCACACCCCCCCTCGAGCTCCCGTCGTGTCTCGCTGCCACGTGGAGCCCGTGGCCACGTCGTGTCCCTTTACCCGCATTTTTTATTTATTTTCCCTTTTATCCCCCACCCCTTCCCGCGAGGATCTCTCCATTTCCTCCTCTCCCCACCGTTCCTCCTTCCCGCCCCTCCTCAAATTCCCACCAAACCCTTTTTTTTTTTATCCCCCCTCCTCCTTTTCTGAACCCGAGAGGCTCCTGGGGGTCGTTTGGGCCTCGTTTTTCCCTCAACAGCGCGGAGTTTTCGGGATGGGAGGGAGCAGCATCCCCTGGGAATCCGCGGGAGCTCCCGGTGCAAATCCTGCGCTAAATCCACCCCAACTCTTGGGCTTTTTTTTTGGAAGGGGGAAGTGGCTTCTTAATTTATATTTTGCTTTTTTGGGGGCTCTTCCGGAGAAGGGAGCGGGGTTAGGGTTAGGGTCGGGGTTGGAGCCCCCCCACCCCCAGCAAGTTGTGCCCAAACCTGGGACCCTCCCTCCCCCCTCCCCCCCTTTCCCTGAACACCTGAGCGTCTCCCTGGGCTTAATTAGCACCTCTCTCCTAACGAGCTTCGTTAGCCACGCGGCGGGAACACCCGGAGGGATGCGGAGATGATGGCAACACGGTTTTGTTGTTTTTTGGGGTTTTTTTCTCCCCCAAATCCTTCTCTTTTCCCCTCTCCCCCCTCGCCACGAAACCCCCCGAGTGGGGCCGCGGGGGCGACCGCGAGTTTCGAGGCCGGCGCAGAAAACACAAAGGGATTTATGCGGCTTTTGGGGTTGTTTTTTTTCCCCTTAATTCCGCTTTTCCGAGGAGCCGGCGGGTGGGGAAGGGGCGCCCTTGGCAGCCGAGCGTGGCCCGGCCCGGGCTTTGATCCCGCGGCGCTCAAAGGGGAGACCCCAGGGGGGGAGGAGACCCCTCCCCTCCTCCTTCTCCTTCTCCTCCTCCTGCTCGACCCCAACTTCCTCGCCCTTGAAGTTGCGGCAGGTGCCCCTCCCCGCCCCTTTCCCTGGAGAAAAAGGGGAAAAAAATAGGAATAAAGGGAAAGGGGGGCGGAGGGAACCCCGAAGTGGAGGAGGAGGAGGAGGAGGAGGAGGAGATGGTGGTGAATGGATCCCGCCGTGCTCGGCCATGCTCGGGCGGCCGCGGCTCACAAAGGACGAGCCGCGGGAGGGGGTTTTTATTTTTGGGGGGGGGAGGGGGTGGTGGGAAAGCTCGGAGCTTTCCCGCTGGAAAATTTGGGGGCCGGCGCGGCCGAAGCCGCTGCTCCAGCTCGGCCGGACCCGCAGCGAGGCAGAATCTCCTTCCCAGGAGGGAGTTTTCTTCTTCCTTCCCAGGAGTTTTCCTTCCTTCCCAGGAGTTTCCCTTCCTTCCTTCCCAGGCAGGAAAAAAAAACCACCCGGGGAAAGAAAGGTGGTTTTTTTTTTTTTTTTTCCCTCCGAGGCCAAAATTTCGGCAGATTTTGGGGCTCTGTTTTTAGGTCTGGAGGGCGAGGGGGGGTGAAGTGGGGAGAGAAACTTTTGGGGCCGGATCCAGAACATCTTCCAGCCTTTATTGACCACCCTGGCTCGTTGCCGGTGGTTGAATTTTAGGGTGGATTTAGCGGCTGGAAAGGCCGGGAGGGAGGGGAGGAGGGGGAGAAATGAATTTTGCAGGTGAAGCCTCGCAGGGAGTGAACTTTAAATTCGCTCGTTATTGATATGACATCACGTTGTTAGTATTGCATTAGTACGTTGCTATATTAATATTAATCTTTGTTAATTTATAATATATATATTACACTGATGTTGTGTTATTAGGTGTGTTTTTAAGCTGGTCTAGTGGAAGGTTCTCTGCCCGTGGCAGGGGAGTTGGACTGGATGATCTTTCAGGTGCTTTCCACCTCAAACCATTCCATGAGCTGATTGTATTCCTGTATTTTATATAGGATATATCCTTGTATTCCTCTATTTTATATAAAATATATCCTTGTATTCCTGTATTTTATATAGGATATATCCTTGTATATTTTATATAGAATATATCCTTGTATTCCTATATCTTATATAGACTATATCCTTGCATTCCTCTATTTTATATAGAATATATCCTTGTATTCCTCTCTTTTATATAGATTATATCCTTGTATATTTTATATAGAATATATCCTTGTATTCCTATATTTTATATAGAGTATATCCTTGTATTCCTATATTTTATATAGAATATATCCTTTTATCCCTATGTTTTATATAAAATATATCCTTGTATTCCTATATTTTATATAGAATATATCCTTTTATCCCTATGTTTTATATAAAATATATCCTTGTATTCCTATATTTTATATAGAATACATCCTTGTATCCCTCCTTGTATCCCTATATCTTATATAGAACATATCCTTGTATTCCTATATTTTACACATGATTTTTTTAATTCCTCTATTATATCATAAATACAATATTTCAACCCCCGGGGGGGGTGCACCCAAAGCCCACCCTGTCCCCTGATTTAACCCTCGCCTCTTTCTCCTCCCCGCAGCTTCCCGGAGCAGACCATCCCACCATGACGCGACCCTGAAACTCCCTCCTCCAGCACGGAAAACCCTCCAAAAAAAATTTAAAAAAAATTAAAAAAAACACCAAAAATGAGGTTTTTCCGCCGCCGCTCCAGCCCTTTGAAGGTGGCGCTGGCGGGCGCCGCCTTCCTCATCTTCCTCTTCATCCTCCAGAAGGACTCTGCAGGGCGCGGCCAGGCGGGAGAGGAGCCCTGGCTGAGGAACATCGTGCAGGGCAAGGGCCAGGTGCTCCACCTGATGCTCGGCGCCGTCCACAACCTGCGCGACTCCATGCCCAAGCTGCAGATCGGAGCCCCGGAGCCCCCCCGGGACCCCCTGCCCGGCTCCCCCCGCTGCCCTCCCGGCGTTTACACCGCGGCCGAGCTGCGCCCCTTCCTCGAGAGGCCCCCCCAGGACCCCGCCAGCCCCGGCGCCGACGGCAAAGCCTTCAAGAAGGAGCGCTGGAGCCCCGAGGAGGAGCGGGAGAAGGAGAAGGGCTACGAGAAGCACTGCTTCAACGCCTTCGCCAGCGACCGCATCTCCCTGCAGAGAGCGCTGGGGCCCGACAGCCGCCCGCCGGAGTGAGAGAGGGAACAAACCCCCTCAAAAAAAACCCAAAAAAATACCGAAAAGAGAGGGAAAGCGCGTTCCTCGGGAATCTGGCCCGCGTTCCTCGCCGTTTGGCCTTTTTTCCTTGTGGTTTTACCTCTGTCCCTTGTGATTTTACCTCTGTCCCTTGTGATTTTACCTCTGTCCCTTGTGATTTTACCCTTTATTCCCTTGATTTTGGCCCTTTATTCAGTCGATTTGGGCCCCTGTTCCCTTGATTTTGGCCCCTTATTCAGTCATGTGATTTGGCCCCTTAGTCCCTTGAATTTGGCTTTTATTCAGTCGATTTGGGCCCTGTTCCTTGATTTGGCCTCAACCTTCTTTGAATTATTGATTTTGGCCCCTATTCCCTCGATTTTGGCCCCCTTATTCCCTCGATTTTGGCCCCTATTCCCTTTAACTTGTCCCCTCATCCCTTAAAATTTATCCACTCACTCTTTTGATTTTTTTTTTTCCCCTTAATCCCGGAACTTTAAGGGGAAATAAAAACCCACCGGGGCCAGGGGGTGGCTCAGCACCAGCAGGGGACTGAACAGCGACAGAGCCCCCAAAAACCACACATATTTATTAATATTTCCCCCCAATTCTGGCCCCTCGGGGTCGGGTTTAGGGGCTCTTTGTGTCTCCTGTACCTGCTCGGGGGCTCCGGGATCTCCCCCCTCTCCCTCCCCTCTCCCTCTTTTTTATTCCTGCCGGCTCCAATAATCGGACTTTTTCTTTTCTTAGCCGAGTGGAACAGCCCCGGACCCCGCTGGGTGCGCGGGGTGGGGAGGGAGGAGGGAAAAGGGGGGAAACTCCAGGGATTTCCTCGCTGCGGGATTAACAACCCTGCCTTCTCCCGGGGTGGGGGATGGAGGGGAGAGGGAATTCGGGCTGGGAAAAACCTCGAAAAGGAAGGAGAAACTCAAACTTGGTGTGGGATCCCCTCCCTTCCCCCCCAGGATGGATTATCTGCGCTTGGCAGGTGACAAAAGGGAGGGAGGGAGGGAGGGAGGGAGAGGAGGAATTCGGGAGCGGGACTCGCTCAACCAAAACCGACGGGAATGAAAGCCGGGATGAGCCGGGGCGGGGAGATGGAGATGGAGGGAGATGGAGGGAGATGGAAGGAGATGGAGGGAGATGGAGGGAGATGGAGGGAGACGGAGGGAGATGGAGGGAGACGGAGGGAGATGGAGGGAGATGGAAGGAGATGGAGGGAGATGGAGGGAGACGGAGGGAGATGGAGGGAGACGGAGGGAGATGGAGGGAGATGGAAGGAGATGGAAGGAGATGGAGGGAGATGGAGAGAGATGGAAGGAGATGGAAGGAGATGGAGGGAGATGGAGGAGATGGAGGACGGAGGGAGATGAGAGACGGAGGGAGATGGAGGGAGATGGAAGGAGATGGAGGGAGATGGAGGGAGATGGAGGGAGATGAAAGGAGATGAAGGGAGATGGAGAGAGATGGAAGGAGATGGAAGGAGATGGAGGGAGATGGAGGCGAGAGGGGTCGGGGGGCACGAGGGCTCATTCCTGTCCTTCCCCTTTCCCCCCCCAACCCCAAACCGACCCCCCCCCGTGTGTGCCCAAGGTGCATCGACCAGAAGTTCAGGCGCTGCCCGCCCCTGCCCAGCACCAGCGTGGTGATCGTGTTCCACAACGAGGCCTGGTCCACCCTGCTCAGGACCGTCTACAGCGTCCTGCACTCGGCCCCCGCCAGCCTGCTCAGGGAGGTCATCCTGGTCGATGACGCCAGCACCGACGGTGGGGACGCCAGCGGGACGCGCGGGAGGAGGGGAAACGGGGGAGGAGGGAGGAGGGGAGGGGGATGGGGGGATGGAGGGATGTGGGAGCTGTGGTGGGATGTGGGGTCAGAGGGATGGTGGGATGTGGGGGTGGAGGGATGGGATGGTGGGATGTGGGGGTGGAGGGATGGGATGGTGGGATGTGGGAGCTGTGGTGGGATGTGGGGTCGGAGGGATGGTGGGATGTGGGGTCAGAGGGATGGTGGGATGTGGGGTCAGAGGGATGGTGGGATGTGGAGTCAGAGGGATGGTGGGATGTGGGGTCAGAGGGATGGTGGGATGTGGGGTCAGAGGGATGGTGGGATGTGGGGTCAGAGGGGATGCAGGAGCTCTGGTGGGATGTGGGGTGGAGGGATGGTGGGTTGTGGGAGGTGTGATGGGATGAAGGAGCTCTGGTGAGATGTGGGGCAAGAGGGATGGTGGGAGCTGTGATGGGGTTAGAGGGATGCAGGAGCTCTGGTGGGATGGGGGGTGAAAGGGATAGTGGAATCAGAGGGATGCAGGAGCTCTGGTGGGAGGTGGAGTGAAAGGGATGGTGGGGTCAGAGGGATGCAGGAGCTCTGGTGGGATGTGGGAGATGTGATGGGATGCAGGAGCTCTGGTGGGATGTGGGGTGAAAGGGATGGTGGAATCAGAGGGATTTAGGAGCTGTGGGGGGATGTGGGGTGAGAGGGATGGTGGGATGTGAGGTCAGAGGGATGTGGGGTGAGAGGGATGCAGGAACTCTGGTGGGATGGGGGTCAGAGGGATGGTGGGAGCTGTGATGGGATGTGGAGTGAGAGGGATGCAGGAGCTCTGGTGGGAGGTGGGAGCTGTGATGGGATGTGGGATCAGAGGGATGGTGGGATGTGGAGTCAGAGGGATGTAGGGTCAGAGGGATATGGAGTCAGAGGGATGCAGGAGCCCTGGTGGGATGTGGGGTCAGAGGGATGCAGGAGCTGTGATGGGATGTGGGATCAGAGGGATGGTGGGATGTGGAGTCAGAGGGATGGTGGGATGTGGGTCAGAGGGATGGTGGGATGTGGGATCAGAGGGATGTGGGATCAGAGGGATGGTGGGATGTGGAGTCAGAGGGATGGTGGGATGTGGGATCAGAGGGATGTGGGGTCAGAGGGATGATGGGATGTGGGATCAGAGGATGTAGGATGGCAGAGGGATGGTGGGATGTGGGTCAGAGGGATGGTGGGATGTGGGGTCAGAGGGATGTGGGGTCAGAGGGATGGTGGGATGTGGGGTCAGAGGGATGTGGGGTCAGAGGGATGCAGGAGCTCTGGTGGGAGGTGGAGTGAAAGGGAGGGTGGGATGTGGGAGCTGTGATGGGGTACAGGAGCCATGGTGGGATTTGGGGTCAGAGGGATGGTGGGACGTGGGAGCTGTGAGGGGAAGTGGGAACTGTGGTGGAATTCGGGGACCAGAGGGATGCAACGCTCCTAACCCAGATCCCACAAACACCTCGGTCACTCTCAAACCCTCGGCAGCCGCTCCCGGGGCTAATTAACCCCGTGAATTACGCCCGGGGCTAATTAATTAACCACCGGGGGCAGGGCAGGGAGCGGGAGGAGCGGACTCTGCCCTCGTCCCAGAGAACTTCCCCCTTCCCGAGGAGCCTGAAGGGCTTTGTGGCCCTCGGGTTTGGCTCCCGCCGTGCTGGGGACACGGGTGGGACTCGGGGTCCCTTCCCTGGATGGGTTTCTGGGGGTCCCGGCTCTCACTTGGCCGTTCCCAGCTCGTGGCTGCCAAAAAACACCCCAGTTTCCGTGTGTGTCCCTGCCCTCGGTGACGCTTCAGCCACAGGGGCGTGACCCCCTCCCCTGATCCCTCCCCTGATCCCTCCCCTGATCCCTCCCCTGATCCCTCTCCAGAGGGGGATTAGACGGGAAGGGGGTGGGTGGTTCCTTTGTAAAACTCTCTTTGGCCAAAACCAGTCTCGATTTACCCCAAAACACTCTCGATTCAGCCAAAACCCCTCTCGATTCAGCCAAACCCCCTCTCGATTCAGCCCAAAACCACTCTCGATTCAACCAAAACCACTCTCGATTCAGCCAAAACCACTCTCAATTCAGCCCAAACCACTCTCGATTCAGCCCAAACCACTCTCGATTCAGCCCAAAACACTCTCGATTCAGCCCAAAACACTCTCGATTCAGCCCAAAACACTCTCGATTTAGCCCAAAACACTCTCGATTCAACCAAACCAGTTTTGGTTTAAAGCCAAAAACACCCCCGGGTTTGGGGGAAGGACATTCCACCTGCCTGCAAATCCAAACCTGGGAGCAGGAGCAGGATCTGAGCAGTTCCTGGGGTGGGATGGGATGGGATGGGATTGATGGGATGGGATGGGATGGGATAGGATGGGATGGGAAGGACGGGACGGGATGGGATGGGATGGGATGGGATGGGATGGTTTGGGATGGGGATGGGGCAGCAGAGTGGGATGGGATGGTTTGGGATGGAGATGGGATGGGCTGGGATGGGATGGGATGGATGGGATGGGATGGGAGTAGCGGATGGGATGGGATTGGATGGGAGGGATGGGATGGGGATGGGAGTAGCAGGATGGGATGGGGACGGGGCAGCAGAGTGGGATGGGATGGGATGGGATGGGATGGGATGGGATGGATGGATGGATGGGATGGGATGGGATGGGATGGGATGGGATGGAGATGGGATGGATGGGATGGGATTGATGGGATGGGATGGGATGGGATGGGATGGGATGGGGATGGGAGGGATAGAATGGGATGGGAGGGGAGGGGATTGATGGGATGGGATGGGATGGGATGGTTTGGGAGGGGATGGGATGGGATGAGATGGGGATGGAATGGGATGGGATGGTTTGGGACGGGATGAGGGCAGCAGGGTGGGCTCGTGGGACTCAGGACCCGCCTCCTGCCCCCTCCGACGGCGGCCTCTCCTCCCCGCCCCCCTCCCCACCGCAGAGTACCTGAAGGAGGAGCTGGAGCGCTACGTGGAGCAGCTGCAGATCGTGCGGGTGGTGCGGCAGAAGGAGCGCAAGGGGCTCATCACGGCGCGGCTCCTCGGGGCCAGCGTGGCCAGCGGGGACGTCCTCACCTTCCTGGACGCCCACTGTGAGCGCCCACCCACCCCACGACCCCCAGGGAGCTGAAGAGGGGGGCAGAGGGATGAGGTTACCCCCTCTGCCCCCCGCTTTCTTTCCCCGCGCGTTCCCAGGCGAGTGTTTCCACGGGTGGCTGGAGCCGCTGCTGTCGCGCATCGCCGAGGAACCCACGGCCGTGGTGAGCCCGGACATCGCCACCATCGACCTCAACACCTTCGAGTTCTCCAAGCCCGTGCAGAACGGCAAGCAGCACAGCCGCGGCAACTTCGACTGGAGCCTGACCTTCGGCTGGGAGGTGGTGCCGGCCCGGGAGAGGCAGCGCAGGAAGGACGAGACCTTCCCCATCAAGTGAGAGCAGAACGGGAGGGGGATTTTTATCCGCTTCGTTTTACTCCTTTTCCCAAAAAATCGGTGGTTTTTCCCCTCGTTTTTGGTGCCTCCCCCGTGGGTGATGCTGCCCCTTCCCAGTGTAGTTTTCCCCCTAGGGAAGGATGAGACCTTCTCCATCAAGAATCCCAGCACGGAGGGACCTTTATCCTTTTCGTTTTCCTCCTTTTCCCAAAAATCGGTGGTTTTCCCCTCGTTTTTGGTGCCTCCTGGTGGGTGATGCTGCCCTTTCCCAGTGGAGTTATCCCCTCGGGGGGAAAAATGAGACCTTCCCCATCAAGAATCCCAGCACGGAGGGACCTTTATCCTCTTCGTTTTGCTCCTTTTCCCAAAAATCGGTGTTTTTCCCTCGTTTTTGGTGCCTCCTGGTGGGTGATGCTGCCCCTTCCCAGTAAAGTTTTCCCCTGGGGGAAGGGTGAGACCCATCCCTTGATTCCCCATCAAGTAAGAGCAGCACCGGAGGGGGATTTTTATCCTCTTCATTTTGCTCCTTTTCCCGAAAATCGGTGTTTTTCCCTCGTTTTTGGTGCCTCCCGGTGGGCGGTGCTGCCCCTTCCCAGTGCAGTTTTCTCCTGGAGGATGGATGAAACCTTCCCCAACAAGCAATCCCAGCACGGAGGGACTTTTATCCTCTTCGTTTTCCTCCTTTTCCCAAAAATCGGTGTTTTCCCCTCGTTTTTGATGCCTCCTGGTGGGCGATGCTTCCCTTTCCCAGTAGAGTTATCCCCTTGGGGGGAAAAATGAGACCTTCCCCATCAAGAATCCCAGCACGGAGGGACTTTTATCCTCTTCGTTTTCCTCCTTTTCCCAAAAATCGGTGTTTTCCCCTCGTTTTTGGTGCCTCCCTGTGGGCGGTGCTGCCCCTTCCCAGTAAAGTTTTCCCCTTGGGGGAAGGGTGAGACCCATCCCTTGATTCCCCATCAAGTAAGAACAGCACGGGACGGGGGTTTTTATCCGTTTGGGTTTGCTCCTTTTCCCAAAAATCGGTGTTTTCCCCTCGTTTTTGGTGCCTCCCAGTGGGTGATGCTGCCCCTTCCCAGTAAAGTTTTCCCCTGGGGGAAGGATGAGACCTTCCCCATCAAGTGAGAGCAGCGCCGGAGGGGGGTTTTATCCTCTTCATTTTGCTCCTTTTTCCAAAAATCGGTGTTTTCCCCTCGTTTTTGGTGCCTCCTGATGGGTGATGCTGCCCCTTCCCAGTAAAGTTATCCCCTTGAGGGGAAAAATGAGACCTTCCCATCAAGAATCCCAGCACGGAGGGACTTTTATCCCCTTCATTTTCCTCCTTTTCCCAAAAATCGCTGTTTTCCCCCTTGTTATCCCTCTGTTTGACACGCAGAGAAAAAAAAACAACCCCGAGTGGTTTTCCCACCTCTCCCACCCGCGAGAGGTTCCCCGTCCCAATAAAGTCCCTTTTTCCTCCCTTTTTTACCCTCCTGGTGTCTCTCCCGGCTCTGTCTCGTCTCCATCAGCCCAAAAAATCCTTTGGAATTCTTTTTTTTTTCCCAATTAAAAGCGAGTTTAATCGGGAAAGACGAAGGGATTTGGGAGGAGGGGACGGGGCAGAGAGCTCGGACCTTTCCCCCTCTTTTTTTTGGGAAGGGTTTTCCCTTTTCCCTTTCGAGTCCAAGCCTTGCTGTCCCCTCTGTCCCCTCCCAGCTGACCCGGCCACCAAACCCCAATTTTTTCGGATGACACCCAAATTTTCCGTGTCCCAAAATTCAGATTCCTGCCCTTTTTTTTTAATTATTTTAACTCTTTTTTTGGGTCCCCACGCAGGTCCCCGACCTTCGCGGGTGGCCTCTTCGCCATCTCCAGGTCCTACTTCGAGCACATCGGCTCCTACGACGACCAGATGGAGATTTGGGGAGGGGAGAACGTGGAAATGTCCTTCAGGGTGAGGGTTTGGGGACGGGGAGAAGGTGGAAATGTCCTTCAGGGTGAGGGTTTGGGGAGAGTTTAAAGGGTTTAAATTTGAGGGATCGCAGAGCAGCGATTTTAGCCCTTTTGGCCCCCGTGGGTTGTTAAATATTGGCAGCGTGAGATTATTTACAAAAGCCGATTTATTTTTTTAAACCATTAAAAAAATTATTAATTCATTATTTTAAAAATAACAATCGTTATTTATTTTATGATTATATTTATTTTATTTAATATTTATTTATTTAATTTATTTGTTATTTATTGTATTTATTTTAATTATATATCATATATTTATTATTTCTTTTGTGTATTTATTATATTTATTTTTATTCATTATATTTATTCTTATATTTATTATATTTAATTATTTTTTATTTAGTATATTTATTATATTTATTAGTATTTATTTATTCAATTTATTCTTATATCTATTATATTTATTACTATTATTATTATTATTATTGTTATTATTATTATTATTATTATTATTATCATTATTACCACCACAAACCATAACCCCAAATATCCTAATTAGAACCACCTACTCAAAAAACATAAACCCTAAAACCGCCGGTTGGCACAGCACGGGACGGGATAATTCAGTATATTAATTATCCCATTTAAAGAAATAATTATTAATTAGAGATGTGGGGGTGAATTAATCATTATTAATTCGAGCTCCGGGGTCTCTCCCGCAGGTCTGGCAGTGCGGGGGGCAGGTGGAAATAATTCAGTATATTAATTATCCCATCAAATCTGCCCAACCAAGAATTAATTATTATTAATTAGAGATGTGGGGGTGAATTAATCATTATTAATCATTATTAATTCGAGCTCCGGGGTCTCTCCCGCAGGTCTGGCAGTGCGGGGGGCAGGTGGAGATAATTCAATATATTAATTATCCCATCAAATCTGCCCAACCAAGAATTAATTATTATTAATTAGAGAGGTGGGGGTGAATTAATCATTATTAATTAGAGATGTGGGGTCTCTCCCGCAGGTCTGGCAGTGCGGGGGGCAGGTGGAAATAATTCAATATATTAATTGCTATTAATTAATTGTTATTAATTAGAGACGTGGGGTCCCTCCCGCAGGTCTGGCAGTGCGGGGGGCAGGTGGAAATAATTCAATATATCGAAGCCATCCCATTTAAAGCTGCCTATACAATAATTAATTATTATTAATTAGAGACGTGGGGATGAATTAATTATTATTAATCATTATTAATCATTATTAATTCGAGCTCCGGGGTCCCTCCCGCAGGTCTGGCAGTGCGGGGGGCAGGTGGAAATAATTCAATATATTAATTATCCCATAATAATAATTAATTATTAATCGGATTATTACCGTGCCGCAGGTCTGGCAGTGCGGGGGGCAGGTGGAGATAATTCAATATATTAATTGCTATTAATTAATTGTTATTAATTAGAGACGTGGGGTCCCTCCCGCAGGTCTGGCAGTGCGGGGGGCAGGTGGAGATAATTCAGTATATTAATTGCTATTAATTAATTGCTATTAATTAGAGACGTGGGGTCCCTCCCGCAGGTCTGGCAGTGCGGGGGGCAGGTGGAAATAATTCAATATATTAATTGCTATTAATTAATTGCTATTAATTAGAGACGTGGGGTCCCTTCCACAGGTCTGGCAGTGCGGGGGGCAGGTGGAGATAATTCAGTATATTAATTGTTCCCATTTAAAGCTGCCTATCCAATAATTAATTACGAATAATTAGAGACGTGGAGGTGAATTAATTATTATTAATTGTTATTAATTCGAGCTCCGGGGTCTCTCCCGCAGGTCTGGCAGTGCGGGGGGCAGGTGGAAATAATTCAATATATTAATTATCCCATCAAATCTGCCCAACCAAGAATTAATTATTATTACTTAGAGAGGTGGGGGTGAATTAATTATTATTAATTATTATTAATTCGAGCTCCGGGTGTCTCCCGCAGGTCTGGCAGTGCGGGGGGCAGGTGGAAATCATCCCCTGCTCCGTGGTGGGCCACGTGTTCCGCTCCAAGAGCCCGCACAGCTTCCCGCGGGGCACGCAGGTGATCTCCAGGAACCAGGTGCGCCTGGCCGAGGTGTGGATGGACGATTACAAGGAGATTTTCTACCGCCGGAACCAGCAGGCCGCGCAGATGGCCAGAGAGGTGCTGGGGAAGGGTTACTGGTTCTGCTGGGAGGGGTTACTGGTTCTGCTGGGAGGGGTTACTGGTTCTACTGGGAGAGGTGGGATGGGATGGGAGGGGGTGAACCCCCCCCCACCGCATGCTGAAGGTAGCCAAAAAGCTATTTTTTTAAATCATTTTTAATTTATTTTTAATTAATTTTTAATAATTAGCTTTAATTAAAGCTAATTTATTTATTTATTCATTCATTCATTTATTTATTTATTTATTTATTTTAATGTTTGGCCGGAGCGTTTTCTAGCGGAAAAAAACAACGATTTTTTTTTTTTCCATTAAAATGGTTGTGTTTTTTTATTTTGTTTTGGTTTTTTGGGTTTTTTTAAATGTTTGACAGGAACATTTTCTAGTTAAAAAAAAACCAACGATTTTTTTCATTAAAATGAATTGGTGGGGTTTTTTTGTTTGTTTGTGGTTTTTTTTTTTTTACAACACCAAACCTCTCGTCCCAAAACCCCTCCGAGCTCTTGGGGAGCAGCAGAGGTCACTTTAATTTAATTTTCTCCCGTGGCTTCGTCCACAGAACATCGATTTTTTTATAAAAATGGGGGTTTTTTTACAACACCAAAACACCCCCGAGCCCTTGGGGTGCTGCGAGGGACGATGGAGAAACTGGGCTGACCCTCAGCTTGGGGGGGAAGAGGTTTTGGGGTTTTTTTCTTTGCTGTTTTCAGAGATCACTTTAATTTAATTAATTTAATTTAATTTAATTTAATTTTCTCCCGTGGCTCCGTCCATAGAACATCGATTTTTTTTATATATATATATATAAATTTTTTTTTATTTTTTACAACACCGAAACACCCCCGAGCTCTTGGAGTGCCACGAGGGACGATGGAAGAAATTGGGCTGACCCTCAAGGTCTGCGCAGTGCGGGGGCAGGTGGAGATAATTCAATATATTAATTGCTATTAATTAATTGCTATTAATTAGAGACGTGGGGTCCCTCCCGCAGGTCTGGCAGTGCGGGGGGCAGGTGGAGATAATTCAATATATTAATTGCTATTAATTAATTGTTATTAATTAGAGACGTGGGGTCCCTCCCGCAGGTCTGGCAGTGCGGGGGGCAGGTGGAAATAATTCAATATATCGAACCCATCCCATTTAAAGCTGTCGATCCAAGAATTAATTACGATTAATTAGAGACGCGGGGGTGAATTAATTATTATTAATCATTATTAATTCGAGCTCCGGGGTCCCTCCCGCAGGTCTGGCAGTGCGGGGGGCAGGTGGAAATAATTCAATATATTAATTATCCCATCAAATCTGCCCAACCAAGAATTAATTATTATTACTTAGAGAGGTGGGGGTGAATTAATTATTATTAATCATTATTAATTAGAGATGTGGGGTCCCTCCCGCAGGTCTGGCAGTGCGCGGGGGGCAGGTGGAAATAATTCAATATATTGAAGCCATCCCATTTAAAGCTGCCTATACAATAATTAATTATTATTAATTAGAGAGGTGGGGGTGAATTAATCATTATTAATCATTATTAATTCGAGCTCCGGGTCCCTCCCGCAGGTCTGGCAGTGCGGGGGGCAGGTGGAAATAATTCAATATATCAAGTCCCATGTAAAGCTGCCTATACAATAATTAATTGTTATTAATTAGAGACGCGGGGGTGAATTAATCATTATTAATTATTATTAATTCGAGACGTGGGGTCTCTCCCGCAGGTCTGGCAGTGCGGGGGGCAGGTGGAAATAATTCAATATATTAATTATCCCATCAAATCTGCCCAACCAAAAATTAATTATTATTAATTAGAGATGTGGGGGTGAATTAACTATTATTAATTATTATTAATTCGAGACGTGGGGTGTCTCCCGCAGGTCTGGCAGTGCGGGGGGCAGGTGGAAATCATCCCCTGCTCCGTGGTGGGCCACGTGTTCCGCTCCAAGAGCCCGCACAGCTTCCCGCGGGGCACGCAGGTGATCTCCAGGAACCAGGTGCGCCTGGCCGAGGTGTGGATGGACGATTACAAGGAGATTTTCTACCGCCGGAACCAGCAGGCCGCGCAGATGGCCAGAGAGGTGCTGGGGAAGGGTTACTGGTTCTGCTGGGAGGGGTTACTGGTTCTGCTGGGAGGGGTTACTGGTTCTACTGGGAGAGGTGGGATGGGATGGGAGGGGGTGAACCCCCCCCACCCCGCATGCTGAAGGTAGCCAAAAAGCTTTTTTTTTAAATCATTTTTAAGTTATTTTTAATTATTTTTTTAATAATTAGCTTTAATTAAAGCTTATTTATTTATTTATTTATTTATTTATTTATTTATTTATTTATTTATTTTAAAATGTTGGGCCGGAGCGTTTTCTAGCGGGAAAAAAAACAACGATTTTTTTTTTTCATTAAAATGGTTGTGTTTTTTTATTTTGTTTTGGTTTTTTGGGTTTTTTTAAATGTTTGACAGGAACATTTTCTAGTTAAAAAAAAACCAACGATTTTTTTCATTAAAATGAATCGGTGGGGTTTTTTTGTTTGTTTGTGGTTTTTTTTTTTTACAACACCAAACCTCTCGTCCCAAAACCCCTCCGAGCTCTTGGGGAGCAGCAGAGGTCACTTTAATTTAATTTTCTCCCGTGGCTCCGTCCATAGAACATGGATTTTTTTATAGAAATGGGGGTTTTTTTACAACACCAAAACACCCCCGAGCCCTTGGGGTGCCACGAGGGGCGATGGAGAAACTGGGCTGACCCTCAGCTTGGTGGGGGAAGAGGTTTTGGGGTTTTTTTCTTTGCTGGTTTCAGAGATCACTTTAATTTAATTAATTTAACACGAGGGGTGATGGAGAAACTGGGCTGACCCTCAGCTTGAATTTAAGAGGTTGTAAGTTTTCTCCTGTGGCTCCGTCCATAGAACACTTGATTTTTTTTACATATGTCCATAGAACATCGATTATTTTTATAAATTTTTTTTACAACACCGAAACACCCCTGAGCTCTTGGAGTGCCACAGCTGGAGGGACGAGTGGAGAAAGTTTTGGGTCGCTTTGATTTATTTCCGTGGCTGTCCATAGAACGGATTTTTATAGAAATGGGGTTTTTACAACACCGAAACACCTCGAGCTCTTGGGGTGCCACGAGGGGCGATGGAGAAACTGGGCTGACCCTCATCTTGGGGGGGATAAAGGATTTTTGTGGGGTTTATTTTCCTCAATTTTCTGCCCCAACAGAAATCGTTCGGTGACATCACCGAGCGGCTCCGGCTGCGGGAGCGGCTGCGCTGCCGGAACTTCACGTGGTACCTGCAGAACGTTTACCCCGAGATGTTCGTCCCCGACCTCACCCCCACCTTCTACGGGGCGGTGAGTGCCGGGAAGGGCGGAGAATTCCAGCCGGGAATGACCAACAAAGCCGGGAAGTCCCCGTGGGGGGGTTGGGGACAGCCGTGGTTGTCCCCGTGGTTGTCACCAAACCCGGCTCCGGCTGGGCTGGAATCCCGCAGGGGGATTCCAGGTTTTTTTGGGGGAGTTCTCGGGTGGGGGAACCCGCGGGGGACGCGGTTTTGGGGTAAATTTGGGTTAAATGAGACGGAAAGTTCCCCCAGCACCGAATGACGTCACGGTGAGGGGTGGGTGGGCTTGGAAAATTGGGCTGGGGGGCGGGACAGCTCCAGTTCCATCCCTGAGGAATGTGGGGATGGGGAGGATGGAGATCCAGCTGCATCCCTGAGGAATTGGTGGGAGGAATGGGAGTGGGCAGGATGGAGCTGAGGAATTTGGGAATGGGCAGGATGGAGATCCAGCTCCATCCCTGAGGAATTTGGGAATGGGCAGGATGGAGATCCAGCTGCATCCCTGAGGAATTTGGGGATGGGCAAGGGCAGGATGGAGATCCAGCTCCATCCCTGAGGAATGTGGGGATGGGCAGGATGGAGATCCAGCTCCATCCCTGAGGAATGTGGGAATGGGCAGGATGGAGCTGAGGAATTTGGGAATGGGCAGGATGGAGATCCAGCTGCATCCTTGAGGAATTTGGGGATGGGCAGGATGGAGCTGAGGAATTTGGGAATGGGCAGGATGGAGCTGAGGAATTTGGGAATGGGCAGGATGGAGATCCAGCTGCATCCCTGAGGAATGTGGGGATGGGCAGGATGGAGATCCAGCTCCATCCCTGAGGAATGTGGGAATGGGCAGGATGGAGATCCAGCTGCATCCCTGAGGAATGTGGGAATGGGCAGGATGGAGATCCAGCTCCATCCCTGAGGAATTTGGGAATGGGCAGGATGGAGATCCAGCTGCATCCCTGAGGAATGTGGGGATGGGCAGGATGGAGCTGAGGAATGTGGGGATGGGCAGGATGGAGATCCAGCTCCATCCCTGAGGAATCTGGGAACGGGCAGGATGAGGAGCTTCAATTCCATCCCTAAAGAAATCGGGAGACAGGCAGATGTGAAGCTCCAATCCCATCCCTAAGGAACGTGGGGACAGAGAGGATTTGGAGCTCCAATCCCATCCCTAAGGAATCTGGACACAGAATATGAAGCTCCAATCCCATCCCTGAGGACGGAGCTGCCAAAAAAATCCCCTTTTCCCCCGGAGCCGGGCGTTGTGTCCCGGCTCTGCTCCCCCTCCCTCAGCCGGGGCCGCGGGACAGGTGACAGAGAGGTGACAGCGAGGTGACAGCCGGGGTTCTGGCTCCCGCCCAGCTTTGAATTCACCTTTATTTCCTGGAACCTCGGCCCGGGCGGCTTTTCCTTTGCCTCGGGGGGTTGGCCCGGGTGTTCCTCGTGTCCTGGAAAGGATCCGGGATCCGGGACCCGGCGCTCCCAGCCCGGGTTTGCACAGGGATAACCAGAGCCCAAACCCGGGGCGGGGCCTGTCCCGCTCCTCTGAGCCCGTCGTTTTTCTTCTCTCTGCCCCCTCTTTCCCCTTCTCTCCCTTTCCCATTCTCTTTTCTCCTCTTTATTCCCACCTTCCTTCTCTTCCCACCACCTCCTTCCTCTTCTTCCTCTCTTTTCCCCCCTCCTTCTTCCTCTGCTTTTCTCTCCTTCTTCCTCCCCTTTTTCCTTCTTCCCTTCTTCTTTTTCCCCCTTCTTTCTCTTCCCTCTCTTTTTCCCCTTCTCCCTCTTCCTCCTCTTTATTCCCTCTTCCTCCTTTTTATTCCCTCTTCCTCCTCTTCCTCCTCTTTCCTCCCCTTTCTCCCCTTCTCCCCCTTCCTCCTCTTTCCCTCCTTCCTCCTCTTTCCCTCCTTCCTCTTCTTTTCTCCTCCTCCCATTTCCCCCCCTTCCTCCTCCCCTTTTCCCTCCCTTTTCCTCCCCTTTTCCCTCCCTTCTTCCTCCCCTTTTCCCCCCCTTCTTCCTCCCCTTTTCCCCCCTTCCTCCTCCCCTTTTTCCCCCTTCTTCCTCCCCTTTTTCCCCCTTCTTCCTCCCCTTTTCCCCTTCCTCTTCCCCTCTTTCCCTCCTTCTTCCTCCCCTTTTCCTCCTCCTTTTCCTCCCCTTTCCTCCTTCTCCTCCTTTTCCCTCCTTCTTCCCTCCCCTTTTCCTCCTTTTCCTCCTCTTCCTTCTTCCTCCTCTCCTTTTCCTCCCCTTTTCCCCTTCTTCCCCTTTTCCTCCCTTTCCCTCCTTTTTCCCCCTTCTTCCTCCCCTTTTTCCCTCTTCTTCCTCCCCTTTCTCCTCCCTCTTTCCCCCTTTTCCTCCTCCTTTTCCTCTTCCTCCTTCCTCCTTTTCCTCCCTTCCTTCCTCCCCTTTTCCCTCTTCTTTCCCCTTCTTCCTCCTTCCTCCTTCTTCCTCCTTTTCCTCCTTCTTCCTCTTTTTCCCCTTCTTCCTCTCCTTTTCCCCCTTCTTCCTCCCCTTTCCCCCTTCTTCCTCCTTTTCCCTCCCTTCTCTCTCCCTTTCCCCCTTCTTCCCCCTTTTCCCCCTTCTTCCTCCTTTTCCCCCTTCTTCCTCCCTTTCCCCCTTCTTCCTCCCTTTTCCCCCTTCTTCCTCCCCTTTTCCCCCCCTTCTTCCTCCTTTTTCCATCCGTTCCCTCCCTCCCAGCAGATAAAAAACGAGGCCACCAAGAGCTGCCTGGACGTCGGCGAGAACAACCACGGGGGCAAACCCCTCATCATGTACCCCTGCCACGGGCTGGGGGGCAACCAGGTGGGCGCCCCCCGAGCCCCCCCATTCCCTCCCTTTATCCCCCCGGCGTTAGGGGGTGATTTTGGCGATGCGTCCCCGTTCTCCCCCCGCAGTATTTCGAGTACACGAGCCAGCGGGAGCTGCGGCACAACATCGGCAGGGAGCTGTGCCTGCGGGCGGGGCCGGGCACGGCCGAGCTGGGCGAGTGCCAATTCCGAGGGAAGCCCGACCGGGTGGCCGCCAACGAGGAGTGGGAGCTGGCACAGGTGAGAGGGGACAGCCCGGGAATTCTTCAACCCCCTAGCTCCATCCCGGGAATCCCCCCCACCCCACCTTGGGGATCATCCCTTCCCCCTCCGCTCGCATCGCACCCCTTCTCTTTGATCCCGACCGGTTTTAATGGCTCTGATCGCTCTTTTTTGTTGGTTTTTTTGGGGGGGTGGGGGCAGAACCGGCTCATTAAGAACCTGGCCTCGGGGACGTGTCTGACGGCGCGAGGGAAGCACCCGGCGCTGGTTCCCTGCGACCTCACGGACCCCCACCAGCTCTGGTCCTTCACCTAAACCCGGGCTGAGCCCCCCACGCCGCGACCACGCTCAGGAAAAACCAGAAACCACAAAAAAAACCCACCAAACCACCCCCCCTCCCAAAACCGACCAAACCTTCCTGGGTTGCTTTAATTTAAGAAGCAAAAGCCTTAAATATGCTGCATTTTCACCGGTTGCCTTGAACTGAACCCTGTGCCTTTTGGAGCGGGGAATTCCAGGGAGTCGAGCCCGGGGAACACCCCCACGAACGTGGCACTTGTGGAGGCACCCGCGGATGCTCCTCGGGACCCTCAGATGCTCCTCAGAACCTGCGGATGCTCCTCAGAACCTGCGGATGCTCCTCGGGACCTGTGGATGCTCCTCGGGACCTGCGGATGCTCCTCGGGACCCTCAGATGCTCCTCGGGACCTTCAGATGCTCCTCGGGACCCTCAGATGCTCCTCGGGACCCGCGGATGCTCCTCGGAACCTGTGGATGCTCCTCGGGACCCGCGGATGCTCTCGGGGACCTCAGATGCTCCTCGGGACCTCGGATGCTCCTCAGGACCCTCAGGATGCTCCTCGGATGGACCCCGCGGATGCTCTCTCGGGAGGAGGAGGAGGAGGAGGGAGGAGGAGGAGGAGGAGGAAGAGGAGGAGGAGGAGGAGGGAGGTGACGATCGCGGCTTGTGGTGGCCCCAGGCGGCCAAGGGGAGGAACTGGGATCTGTGCCTTAGGAATCCCGTTGGATAAAGGGAGGGAAAACTGGTTGAATTTTTATTTTTGGGGGTGTTTATAGTTGTTGTTATTATATAATAACGGTGATTCCTGGGGGGCGATTCCCCTCGGGCTGATCCGGAGGAGGATTTTGGTTTTTCCCCTGGATGGCACCACGGATCTCCTCAGATCTCCTCTAGCCCTGGATTTCTGGGTGTTTTTTTTGGTTTTTTTTGTCAAGCCCAACTCCTGTCGCTGCCATTTCATTTGGAGGGGGAGGAAAATCCTCCTGGAAAGCGACACAAAGGAGGAGGGGGAAGGGAAAAGCTGCCTTGGATAGGGGACCTCAAATAAAGAGATGATTTATTTTACACAGATCCCATCTCCAGCTCTTCCCAGCTCCCCTCACTCCCCTGATCTCAGTTCCCTCCCTCTTCTTGCCCTGAAAACTCCCCTTTGCAGCCCAAAAATGGGTTTAAAACCCTTTTGTGTCACAGTTGGGGGGGTTCATTTGGGGTTGGGGAGTCCCTGTGAGGGGCAGAACATCCAGAGCGTTTTTGGGATTCACAAAATCGTCAAGTGTAACTCTTGGCCTTGACCAGGACAGCCCCAAAAATGCCTCCAATCCCCAAAATCCCAACATCTGGGGACATTATCCAAACATTCCTTGACCACATGGAATTGTGGGATACCCGGAGTCACAAAGGACCCACAAGGATCGAGGTCAACTCTTGGTTCTGCAAAGGACAAACCCCCAAAACCCCCCAAATCCCAATGTCCAAGGGTGGTGTCCAAGTGTTCCCTCAACCTCTGGGATCATGGAATTGTGGGATATCCCGAGTTAGGAGGGACCCACAAGGATCACAGGATCTTGGAACATCCAGTGGGGACCCACAAAGATCACCCACTGCAACTCCCGGCCCTGCACAGGAACAACCCCCAAAAAACCCACCTTAATCCCCAAATCCCACCTCTTTAGCCCCAAAAGCGGGTTCAAAGCCCTTTGTGTCCCGTTTTGGGGGGGTTCATTTGGGTCTGGGTGTCCCTGGGTGGGACCCTTTGCTCCCGCCCCTCCCCGGGTGCCGAGAAAACAAACCCAGCTGGTGGGGAGATCATCGTGTTCCCTGGGAAATCTCCTGTTTTCCTTGGAGATAAGGGCAGAACTGCAGCAGCTGCTTTGGGATCCCGGGGGTTCTGTTGGCCTGGGGCGGGGGAACCTGTGGGGCCGAAGGTTCCCCCCAAAACAGCCCCAGCTGGGAGCTGAAGGGGTGGAAAATGACACAGCTCTGGCCCCCAAAATCCTGGGGTTTATTCCAAACCCGCTCAGGGCTTCATTTGTCCCCAAAATAAAGAGGCCCTGCCCGGCCCCTGCCCCAGCCCTGGCCCTGCTGGGGGCTTTGGGGAGGGGGTGAAGGTCGTGCCCTTTGTTTGCCTCCACTTCTCCATCCCCACGTGGCACCTTCAGGTGTTGGATCCAACCCTTTGGGACCACCCCCCAAATCCAGCCCATGGATGAGCTGGAGCCGGAGCATCCCAGGGATGGGGGGGCTGAGACTGGGACAAACTCGTGCAGACCCGGGGGGCACTAGGGGGGTTTCACAATCCAGAACTGGGGGCACTCGGGGTGTCTCGGACTCCAGAGCCCGGGGGGGCACTTGGGGGGTGTCAGAGATTCAGAGCCGGGGGGCACTCGGGGTGTCCCAGAATCCAGACCCAGGGAGGCACTCGGGGTGTCCCCGGACCCAGAGCTGGGGGGCACTCAGGGGGTGTCAGAGATTCAGAGCTGGGGGGGCACTCGGGGTGTCAGAATCCAGACCCAGGGGGGCACTCGGGGTGTCCCCGGACCCAGAGCCCCTCGGGTGAGCCCGGGCCGCCCCGGCCTTGCCCCCGGGGCCCTGTGTGCTCTGGCAGAGGCTCCAAGGCCGCCCGGGGGGGCCGCGGCACCTGCTTTCCTTCCCGCCCCTCCTGGCCGGCCCCGTTAAAGCGGCCGCGCGCGCAAGCCCGCTCCGCCGCCTTCGCCGCGCCCCAGCACGACCACCACGATGCTGCCGCAGCTCCTGCTCCTCGCCGCCCCTCGCCCTCTGCAGTAGGTCCTTCCCCAGGAGCCTTCGGCCTCGGCCCCCAGCCTCAGCCCCAGGCGCTACTGACCCGTGCCTCTGTCCCCAGGGCGCTGCTCCGAGCCGGCTCCGGCAGCACCCAGCGCCACGTGGTCAGGGGCACCGAACGCTCACGCCCTGGCCCTCCCAGGTGGGTCTGACAGGGCTGCCCGGCCCCGCCCAGGGTGGCGGCTCTCCCGGCCCCGGGACCACCGCTCACCCCCCACCAACCCCCTCCGTGTCCCCTTCCCCTGTCCCAGATCTCCCTCAGTATTCCTCCGGGGCAGCTGGCACCTTTCGGGGCTCCCTCATCCGAGGAACACAGGTGATGACAGCAGCCCACTGCGTCACCAGGTCAGTGCCCACCGCCCTCCTCCCCTCAGAAAAAAACTTTTCTCCCAAAAAAACCTTCTTCCCCGAGGAACTCCGGCTGCCCACCGTAGGGGAGCCTTTGGGGCTCCTTCACTCGTGGGGGCTCCGAGTTGCGTCCCCGGGAGCGTCCTCTCCTCGCTCCAGCCCTGCCGTGTCATTCCCAACCGAGGCCAGCCCCTGTCAGGAGCTGAGCCCGGGCTTTCCACCTGCCCCAGTAGCCTGAACTTCGCGTGGTGGCGGGGAGCTGATGAGCGCCAGCATTGACCGCGAGCAGGTCTTCAGCGTCAGCAGGATCATCATCCACCTACTATAGCCAACAGCGCGCGGGAGGTAACGCCCGCGGGAGGGGAGGCTCGGGGAGGAGCCCGCCCGCCACTTTGGGAGGTCCCTGCAGCATCCTCTGCCTCCCCGGCAGCTACGGCATCAAGCCACTGCTGGCCTGGGCAGCTACGCCACCCTCAACAGCTACGTGCAGCTGGCGTGCTGCCCCAGGAGGGCACCATCCTGCCCAACAACTACCCTGCTGCATCACGGGCTGGGGCCGCACCCGCAGTGAGTCACGGGTCCCCACCGATGCTGATCGCCCAAATCGCCCCCAAATCGCCCCCAAATCGTGGGCGATGGGGACAAAGGCTTTGGGAGCTCTTGGCCCCGTCCCAAAGGCATCGCGGGTGACCAGCCGGGCGTGCAGAGGCCGGGTGGGGCCGTGCCGGGCTTTAGGGGGAGTTTGGGGGAGGCAAAGGGGCTGGGAGGGGGCTCTGGGCCGTGCTTTGGTGACGGGGGCCCGCGGGACGCGGTCGAGGTTGTGCTGATGGCACTGGCCGGCTCCGTGCAGCCAACGGGCAGCTCTCCAGCGTCCTGCTGCAGGCCTACCTGCCCACCGTGGACTACCAGACCTGCTCCAGCTCGTCCTACTGGGGCTCCACCGTCAAGAACACCATGGTCTGTGCCGGCGGGGACGGCGTGCGCTCCGGCTGCCAGGTATGGCCCCGTTCCTGGCTGGGCACCCCCGGGCACCCGGGCACCTCTGCCTATGGCCAAGCCCTCTCTGTGCCCCCCTGGGCACTCCGGTACCCCCGCTATTGCTGACCCCTCTCTGTGCCCTCCTGGAATCCTCCAGCACCCCCGTTATTGCTGACCCCTCTCTGTGCCCCACCAAGGCACCTCCAGCACCCTCACTCCCCCCACATCCTCTCTGTGTCCCCCCCAGGTAACTCTAACCCGGCCCCTCGGTGGGAGCCCCCCAGGAACCCCCCTTTCCCCCTGGCTCAGCCTCCTGGCTCTGCCCCACCCTGTCATCCCCCACACCCTGGCTCACCCCACCCTCTCTCTGACCCCCGGATCAGATCACCCACCTCTCTCTGACCCCCGAGCAGATCACCAGCCCCTCTCTGTGCCCCCGGCTCCCCGCACCCCCTTCATGTCCCGGCTCAGCCCCCTCTCCCCGCAGGGCGATTCTGGCGGTCCCCTCCACTGCGCCATCAACGGCCAGTACCAGGTGCACGGCGTCACCAGCTTCGTGTCCAGCCAGGGCTGCAACGTGGCCCGCAAGCCCACCGTGTTCACGCGCGTCTCCGCCTACATCTCCTGGATCAACAGCGTAAGGCCCGGCCCGGGCTCGGCCCCCGCCGCTCCCCGGCCCCGCCCCGGCCCCGCCGGCTCAGCCGCCGCCTTTCTGCCTTCCAGGTCATCGCCCAGAACTGAGCCGAGCCCCCGACCCGCCCGGCCCGGCCCCTGCCCCGGGGCTCCCCGCGCCTCTCACACCCCGAGCCCGCGCTCCCAATAAAAGCTCTTTCCCAGCTCCCCGACTCGCTGCGTGCTCTGTCCCGCGCCCGGACAACCCTTCCCCATCCCGCCCGCGCCTTCCTCCTCCCCTCCCGGCTGCCACAGCGGGGCCCTTGTCTGTCCCTCCTCTTCCTCACTCACACCTCAGGCAGGATCCTTCGGGAACAGCCCCCGGCTCGGAGCTGTGGGGGCAGCGGGAACATCCCTGGGGTGATGGAAAAGGGGGAATCGCTGCAAATCCCCTTCCCAGGCAGCACCACAGCCCCCTGGGGACACGAGGGGGACACAGAAGGACACGGGGGGGACTCAGAAGGACATAAGAGGGACACAGAAGGACACAGGAGGGACACAGGAGGGACACAGAGGAGATCCCGTTGGGATTTCCCTGCCACTTGTTCCATTCCCTTTCCCAAACCCACCTCCTTGGCCAGGAGACCTGTGAGATTTGGGGACTGTCACCTCCTCGTCCTGTGGCTGCTGTGGAAAAGGCCCTGGGGGTGCTGGGGACAGAGGCTGGACAGGAGCCCAGCTGGGCAAGGAGGCCAAGGAAGGGCAAGGCTGTGCCAGCCACGGTGTGGGCACAGGCCCAGGGCAGGGACTGTCCCCCTGTGCTGGCCCTGCTGAGACCCCTCGAGGGCTGTGCCCTCAACAGGAGAGACACTGAGGGGCTGGGAACGGAGCTGG
Source organism: Myiozetetes cayanensis (assembly GCF_022539395.1). NCBI lineage: Eukaryota > Metazoa > Chordata > Aves > Passeriformes > Tyrannidae > Myiozetetes > Myiozetetes cayanensis. The sequence continues at coordinate 79,054 of NW_026086727.1, read as the reverse complement.
GAAGGGGCTGGAACAGCAGGAGGGGCTGAGGGAGCTGGGGGGGGCTCAGCCTGGAGAAAAGGAGGCTCAGGGGGGACCTTCTGGCTCTGCAATCCCTGACAGGAGGGGGAGCCGGGGGGGGGGTTCGGGCTCTGCTCCCAGGGAACAGGGACAGGAGGAGAGGGAACGGCCTCAGGCTGTGCCAGGGGAGGGGCAGGAGGAATTTCTCCCTGGAAAGGGTTGTTAAACACTGCAAGGGGCTGCCCGGGGAGGTTTGGAGTCCCCCCAGCCCTGGAGGTGTCCAGGGAAGGCCTGGCCGTGGCACTCGGTGCTCTGGGCTGGGGGTAAGGTGGGCATCGGGCACAGGGGGGACTCGGTGGTCCTGGAGGTCCTTTCCAACCTCAGGGATTCTGGGTTTCCGGCGCAGTAGCTCCGTCTGCAGCTGGAGGTGCGGACTGAGCCGCAGGTTGAGCTCTGGGTGGGACCAGAGGCGTGAACTGCCCGCCCTCTGCATGACAAAGGGCACCCAGAGCTGGTGCCAGCCTGGTGAGGGGCCCCGGGAGAGACGGGAGGAGCCCAAGGCTCGGCAGGAAGAGTTGAGTGCTTGGAATGCCAGGGGACAAAAGCCCCAGGGGTGCTTTGTTCAGTGCCCCCCCTCTCAGGGGCACCAGCTGGGGCTGTTTCTGTGTCACCCCCCCACCAGGAACCGATGGTTTTGTGCACTGAGACATCCGAAACTCTGCTGTGGGAAACCCGCGGTGGAACCGCTGGGCAAACCTGCTCTGACTGACACATTGAGGGCTGGGGGGAGTCCAGCAGGACCCCCTCGGGTCACGGGAGCCGCCCAGGGGGTGCGGTGCCAGCAGTGCCAGTCCGTGGTGGTGGCAGAGTCAGAGCCAGAGAGCATCAGAGCCTCGGGAATGGCCCAGCTGGGAATTTTCCTCGAGGGAGGACATCAGGCCCACCAGAGGGGACTGTCCTGCTCCGTGCTGGTGGGGAGGGGTCTCACCCCCAAATCCTGGGGCAGTTTGGGAGCCACAACAAAGATCCTTCCTTTAGAAGGATCCGAAGCTCTTAAGGGGGCGTCCAGAGGAGGCCACGGGGATGATGAAGGCGAGGGGATGACACTGGGTCTGTTCAGTGTAAACTCCACACAGAGGGTGATTTCCCAGCCCCTCATCTGTCAGGGTCTCTCTGTGGGGGCCTCTCTGTCCTCGAGGGGGTCAACAGCACCCCGAGGGCGAGGTGTGAGGAAGAGGAGGGACACGGGGCCCGCTGTGGCAGCCCAGAGGGGTGGTGGCACAGCAGCCACAGGACGAGGAGGAGGTGACAGTCCCCGAGTCTGACACATCTCCTGGCCAAGGAGGTGGGTTTGGGAAAGGGAATGGAACAAATGGCAGGGAAATCCCAACGGGATCTCCTCTGTGTCCTCCTGTGTCCCTCCTGTGTCCTTCTGTGTCTCCCCTGGGTCCTTCTGTGTCCCCCCCTGTGTCCTTCTGTGTCCACCCCATGTCCTTCTGTGTCCCTCCTGTGTCCATCTGTGTCCTCCCCGTGTCCATCTGTGTCCCCCACGTGTCCTTCTGTGTCCCCCCCGTGTCCCCAGGGGGCTGTGGTGCTGCCCGGGAAGGGGATTTGCAGCGATTCCCCCTTTTCCATCACCCCAGGGATGTTCCCGCTGCCCCCACAGCTCCGAGCCGGGGGCTGTTCCCGAAGGATCCTGCCTGAGGTGTGAGTGAGGAAGAGGAGGGCCACGGGCCCCGCTGTGGCAGCCGGGAGGGGAGGAGGAAGGCGCGGGCGGGATGGGGAAGGGTTGTCCGGGCGCGGGACAGAGCACGCAGCGAGTCGGGGAGCTGGGAAAGAGCTTTTATTGGGAGCGCGGGCTCGGGGTGTGAGAGGCGCGGGGAGCCCCGGGGGCAGGGGCCGGGCCGGGCGGGTCGGGGGGCTCGGCTCAGTTCTGGGCGATGACCTGGAAGGCAGAAAGGCGGCGGCTGAGCCGGCGGGGCCGGGGCGGGGCCGGGGAGCGGCGGGGCCGAGCCCGGGCCGGGCCTTACGCTGTTGATCCAGGAGATGTAGGCGGAGACGCGCGTGAACACGGTGGGCTTGCGGGCCACGTTGCAGCCCTGGCTGGACACGAAGCTGGTGACGCCGTGCACCTGGTACTGGCCGTTGATGGCGCAGTGGAGGGGACCGCCAGAATCGCCCTGCGGGAGAGGGGCTGAGCCGGGACATGAAGGGGTGCGGGGGAGCCGGGGGGCACAGAGAGGGGTCGGTGATCTGATCGGGGGTCAGAGAGAGGGTGGGTGATCCGGGGTGCCAGGGGGTCAGAGAGAGGAGTGGGTGATCTGGGGGTGGCAGGGGGTCAGAGAGAGGGGTGGGTGAGCCAGGGTGTGTGGGGGGATGACAGGGTGGGGCAGAAGTAGGGAGGCTGAGCCAGGGGAAAGGGGGTTCCTGGGGGCTCCGACCGAGGGGCCGGGTTAGAGTTACCTGGGGGGGCACAGAGAGGGGTCAGCAAGAGGGGGTGCTGGAGGTGCATGGGGAGGCACAGAGAGGGGCCGGGGGGAGCAGGGGTGCCAGAGTTGCCCAAGGGGGCACAGAGAGGGGTCAGCAATAGTGGGGGTGCTGGGGGTGCCCGGGGGGACACAGAGAGGGGTCAGCCATAGCAGAGGTACCGGAGTGCCCAGGGGGGCACAGAGAGGGCTGGCAGCCATAGCAGAGGTGCCGGAGGTGCCCGGGGGTGCCCAGCCAAGGCGGGGCCGTACCTGGCAGCCGGAGCGCACGCCGTCCCCGCCGGCACAGACCATGGTGTTCTTGACGGTGGAGCCCCAGTAGGACGAGCTGGAGCAGGTCTGGTAGTCCACGGTGGGCAGGTAGGCCTGCAGCAGGACGCTGGAGAGCTGCCCGTTGGCTGCACGGAGCCGTCAGTGCCATCAGCACCAACCCCGACCCGCGGCCCCCGCGGCCCCCCCGTCACCAAAGCACAGCCCAGAGCCCCCTCCCAGCCCCTTTGCCCCCAAAACCCTCCCCCCAAAGCCCGGCACGGCCCCACCCGGCCCCTGCACGCCCCGAGCGAAGCCGCCCGCGATGCCTTTGGGACGGCCAAGGGCTCCCAAAGCTCCCTCAGCTCCCCACGATTTGAGGGCGATCGGGGGCGATTTGGGGCGCGGGGGGACCCCCGTGACTCACTGCGGGTGCGGCCCCAGCCCGTGATGTAGCAGGGGTAGTTGTTGGGCAGGATGGTGCCCTCCTGGGGCAGCACGGCCAGCTGCACGTAGTTGTTGAGGGTGGCGTAGCTGCCCAGGCGCAGCAGGGCGATGTCGTAGCTGCCGGGGGGAGGCAGAGGATGTTGCAGGGACCACCCCCCCCCAAAAGTGGCGGGCGGGCCCCTCCCCGAGCCCCCTCCCGCGGGCGTTACCCTGCGGCCACGTTGTTGGCGTTATAGTAGGGGTGGATGATGATCCTGCTGACGCTGAAGACCTGCTCGCTGCCGTCGTTGGCGTTCAGGTTGTGCTCCCCGGCCACCACGCGGAAGTTCAGGTTGCTGGGGGCAGGTGGGAAAGCCCCGGGCTCAGCCCCACAGGGGGGTCATTCCCGGCTGGAATGACACGGCAGGGCCGGAGCGAGGAGAGGACGCTCCCGGGGACGGTCCCTGGAGCCCCCCACGAGTGAAGGAGCCCCAAAGGCCCCCACGGGTGGGGCAGCCGGAGTTCCCCCTCGGGAAGGTTTTTGATTTGGGGGGAGAAAAGGGTTTTTTCCGAGGGGAGGAGGGCGCGGTGGGCACTGACCTGGTGACGCAGTGGGCTGCCGTCATCACCCAGTTCCTCTGGATGAGGGAGCCCCCGCAGGTGTGGTGCCAGCTGCCCCCGGAGGAATACTGGAGGGAGATCTGGGACAGGGGGAAGGGGACACGGAGGGGGTTGGTGGGGGGTGAGCGGCGGGTCCCGGGGCCGGGAGAGCCCCGGGCGGGGCCGGGGCAGCCCCGTCAGGACCCACCTGGGAGGGCCAGGCGTGCGAGCTCGCCTCGGTGCCCCCGACCACGCGCTGGGTGCCCTCGAGAGCCGGCTCGGAGCAGCGCCCTGGGGACAGAGGCACGGGGTCAGTGCCGCCCGGGGGGGCTGGGAGGGGGCTGGGGGGGCCGAGGCCGAAGGCTCCGGGGGAAGGACCCACCGCAGAGGGCGAGGGCGGCGAGGAGCAGGAGCTGCGGCAGCATCGTGGTGGTCGTGCTGGGGCGCGGCGAAGGCGGCGGGAGCGGGGGCTGCGGCGCGGCCGCTTTAACGGGGCCGGCCAGGGAGGGGCGGGAAGGAAAGCAGGTGCCGCGGCCCCCCCGGGCGGCCTTGGAGCCTCTGCCAGAGCACACAGGGCCCCGGGGGCAAGGCTGGGGCGGCCCGGGCTCACCCGAGGGGCTCTGGGTCCGGGGACACCCTGAGTGCCCCCCTGGGTCTGGATTCTGGGACACCCCGAGTGCCCCCTGGGTCTGGATTCTGACACCCCGAGTGCCCCCCTGGGTCTGGATTCTGACACCCCGAGTGCCCCCCAGCTCTGAATCTCTGACACCCCCCGAGTGCCTCCAGTTCTGGATTCTGGGACACCCCGAGTGCCCCCCAGGTCTGGGTCCGGGGACACCCCGAGTGCCCCCCTGGGTCTCGATTCTGGGACACCCCGAGTGCCCCCCCAGGTCTGGATTCTGGGACACCCCAAGTGCCCCCAGTTCTGGATTCTGAAACCCCCCGAGTACCCCCCGGGTCTGCACAAGTTTGTCCCGGTCTCAGCCCCCCTTATCCCTGGGATTCTCCGGCTCTGGCTCATCCATGGCCTGGATTTGGGGGATGGTCCCAAAGGGTTGGATCCAACACCTGAAGGTGCCACGTGGGGATGGAGAAGTGGAGGCAAACAAAGGGCACGACCTTCACCCCCTCCCCAAAGCCCCCAGCAGGGCCAGGGCTGGGGCAGGGGCCGGGCAGGGCCTCTTTATTTTGGGGACAAATGAAACCCTGAGAGGGTTTGGAATAAACCCCAGGATTTTGGGGGCCAGAACTGTGTCATTTTCCACCCCTTCAGCTCCCGGCTGGGGCTGTTTTGGGGGGAACTTTCGGCCCCACAGGTTCCCCCCAGGCCAACAGAACCCCCGGGATCCCAAAGCAGCTGCTGCAGTTCTGCCCTTATCTCCAAGGAAAACAGGAGATTTCCCAGGGAACACGATGATCTCCCCACCAGCTGGGTTTGTTTTCTCGGCACCCGGGGAGGGGCGGGAGCAAAGGGTCCCACCCAGGGACACCCAGACCCAAATGAACCCCCCCAAAACGGGACACAAAGGGCTTTGAACCCGCTTTTGGGGCTAAAGAGGTGGGATTTGGGGATTAAGGTGGGTTTTTTGGGGGTTGTTCCTGTGCAGGGCCGGGAGTTGCACTGGGTGATCTTTGTGGGTCCCCACTGGATGTTCCAAGATCCTGTGATCCTTGTGGGTCCCTCCTAACTCGGGATATCCCACAATTCCATGATCCCAGAGGTTCAGGGAACACTTGGACACCACCCTTGGACATTGGGATTTGGGGGGGTTTGGGGGTTTGTCCTTTGCAGAACCAAGAGTTGACCTCGATCCTTGTGTGTCCTTTGCGACTCCGGGTATCCCACAATTCCATGTGGTCAAGGAATGTTTGGATAATGCCCCGAGATGTTGGGATTTGGGGATTGGAGGCATTTTTGGGGTTGTCCTTCCCAGGGCCAAGAACTGACCTTGATGACCCTTTTGGGTCCTTTCCCACCCTGGTTATCCCATGAACCTTTTTGGTCCTTTCCCACCCTGGTTATCCCATGATCCAACTCCAGATGACTCCAGAGCCAGGGAGCGTTTCCACAACCGTCTTCAACACTGGGATTTTGGCACAAGCAGATTCCTGGGCTCATCCTTTGAAGGGCCAAGAACTGATCTCGATGATCCTTTTGGGTCCCTTCCCACTCTGCTTATCCCATGATCCCTGTGGGTCCCTTCCTGCTCTGGTTATCCCATGATCCCTGTGGGTCCCTTCCCACTCTGGTTATTCCATGATCCCTGTGGGTCCCTTCCCACCCTGGTTATCCCATGATCCCTTTTGATCCCTTCCCACTCTGCTTATCCCATGATCCAACTCCAGATGACTCCAGAGCCAGGGAGCGTTTCCACAACCGTCTTCAACACTGGGATTTTGGCACGAGCAGATTCCTGGGGTTGTCCTTTGCAGGGCCAACCAACAACTGATCTCGATGATCCTTTTGAGTCCCTTCCCACTCTGGTTATCCCATGATCCCTGTTGGTCCCTTCCCACTCTGGTTATCCCATGACCCTTTTGGGTCCCTTCCCACTCCGCTTATCCCATGACCCTTTTGGGTCCCTTCCCACTGCTTATCCCATGATCCCTGTGAGTGCCTTCCCACTCCGGTTATCCCACAATCCTTTTGGGTACCCTTCCTCACCCTGGTTATCCCATGACCCTTTTTGGTCCCTTCCCACTCTGGTTATCCCATGACCCTTTTTGGTCTCTTCCCACCTTTCCCACCCTGGTTATCCCATGATCCAACTCCAGATGACTCCAGACCCAGGGACCTTCCCCACAACCATCTCCGACACCGGGATTTCGGATCGAGCAGATTCCTGGGCTCATCCTTTGCAGGGCCAACCAACAACTGATCTCGATGATCCTTTTGGGTCCCTTCCCACTCTGCTTATCCCATGACCCTGTGGGTCCCTTCCCACTCTGCTTATCCCATGATCCCTGTGGATCCCTTCCCACTCTGGTTATCCCATGATCCTTTTGGGTCCCTTCCCACTCTGCTTATCCCATGACCCTTTTTGGTCCTTTCCCACCCTGGTTATCCCATGATCCAACTCCAGATGACTCCAGACCCAGGGACCTTCCCCACAACCATCTTCAACACTGGGATTTTGGCACGAGCAGATTCCTGGGCTTGTCCTTTGCAGGGCCAACCAACAACTGATCTCGATGATCCTTTTGGGTCCTTTCCCACTCTGCTTATCCCATGATCCTTTTGGGTCCCTTCCCACTCTGCTTATCCCATGACCCTTTTTGGTCCCTTCCCACTCCAGTTATCCCACGACCCTTTTTGGTCCCGTCCCACTCTGGTTATCCCATGACCCTTTTTGGTCCCTTCCCACCCTGGTTATCCCATGATCCAACTCCAGATGACTCCAGAGCCAGGGACCTTCCCCACAACCATCTCCGACACCGGGATTTCGGATCGAGCGGATTCCTGGGCTCGTCCTTTGGAGGGCCAAGAACTGATCTCGATGATCCTTTTTGGTCCCTTCCCACTCTGCTTATCCCATGATCCCTGTGGATCCCTTCCCACTCTGGTTATTCCATGACCCTTTTTGGTCCCTTCCCACTCCGGTTATCCCATGATCCCTGTGGATCCCTTCCCACTCCGGTTATCCCATGATCCATCCTCTCTGGATCCCTTCCCACTCCGGTTATCCCATGACCCTTTTTGGTCCCTTCCCACTCTGGTTATCCCACAATCCTTTTGGGTCTCTTCCCACTCTGGTTATCCCATGATCCCGATGACTTTGGGTCCCTTCTCACTCCTGCGATCCCTTGATCCTGCAGGTGCCACCCACCTGATCCGATGATCCTTGGGTCCCTTCTCACCCTGGTTATCCCATGACCCTTTTTGGTCTCTTCCCACCTTTCCCACCCTGGTTATCCCATGATCCAACTCCAGATGACTCCAGAGCCAGGGAGCTTCCCCACAACCATCTCCGACACCGGGATTTCGGATCGAGCGGATTCCAAGAGCCGGACCCGGCCGATCCCTTCCCATCTCCGGAGATTCCCCTCTCTCTGCCCGCCCTCCCCGCCGTGCCAGGGGCTCCTTTCCGGGGGTGCCGGGGTGCGGCGGATGCCGCGGGGTGGCCTCCGACTTCCTCCGCCACCAAAAACCCCCGCGGGGCCCCGGGGGGAGGGAGGGACGAGCGAGTCACGGCCATGGCCGAGGGCAGGGGTGGCGGTGGCAGCGCCGGCCTCTTCGCCAAGCAGGTCCAGAAGCACCTCAGCAGGGCCCAGGAGAAGGTAAGGGAGGCTTTGCCCGCTCCCAAAACCCCGCCTGGGTCTTGGATCCCTCCTTTTTTTACCCCCCAAAAAACCTCGGTGGTTTTGGGTGTTCGGGGGTGGGGATGGGAATTTGGGGTCGTCGCCCCTGAGGGGTTTGGGGTGGTGGCATCTCCTCAGGGTTTCCTCCCAATTCCCCCCGGGTCATTTTTGGGTGGCCTAAAAGTGGAGTTTTCCACCCCAAAAAAGCCCCCTGGGGGTTGTGGGTGGGGTAGAGGGGATGGAAGGGGGTGGCACGGGGTGCTCTGGATGAGGGGGGGTGGGGAGGGGTTGGGTGGTCCCCCAGGGCCGGGGGTGGTCCTAGGAATGGGATGGGGCGTGGGCCCCGCAGGAAGGAGGGGGAAGGGCTGCGGAAACGGGCGATTCTCGGCTGCTCCGGGGCAGGTTTGGGGTGTCCCTTTGCCTTTCTCTTCCCCAAAAAAGAGCAGCTCCCGTTTTGGGGTGACACAAAGACACCCCCACCCTCCTTTCCCTCCCCCCAAATCCCCCTTCCCTCCCCACTCGTGGGTTTCCTGGTCAGGGCTCGGGGATAAATTCAGCCCTATCAGCCCAGCCCAGGCTCCTGCTGCTTCCTGGACACCCCAAATCTCCCTCCCAACCCCCCACCAGGGTCTTCCTGAGGAGCTCAAACTCATCCTGGGCACCCCAAAGTTCCCCTTTGCCTCTCCCTGGGGGTCCCAAACTCATCCTGGACACCCCAAAGTTCCCTTTGCCTCTTCCTGGGGGTTCCAAACTCGTCCTGGGCACCCCAAAGTTCCCTTTGCCTCTTCCTGGGGGTTCCAAACTCATCCTGGACACCCCAAAGTTCCCTTTGCCTCTTCCCTGGGCATCCCAAACTCTTCCTGGGCACCCCAAATCTTCCACCCAGCCCCAACCTCTTCCTGGGGGTCCCAAACTCTCCCTGGGCACCCCAAAGTTCTCTTTGCCTCTTCCTGGGTTTGGGGGTGGGTCAAGCTCTTCCTGGACACCCCAAATCTCCCTCCCAGCCCCCCACCAGGGTCTTCCTGAGGAGCTCAAACTCTTCCTGGGCACCCCAAAGATCCCCTTTGGCTCTCCCTGGGGGTCCCAAACTCTTCCTGACACCCCAAATCTCCCTCCCACCCCCACCAGGGTCTTCCTGAGGAGCTCAAACTCTTCATGACACCCCAAAGTTCCCTTTGCCTCTTCCTGGGTTTGGGGGTGGGTCAAGCTCTTCTTGGACACCCCAAAGTTCTCTTTGCCTCTTCCTGGGGGTTCCAAACTCATCCTGGGCACCCCAAAGTTCCCTTTGCCTCTTCCTGGGGGTCCCAAACTCTCCCTGGGCACCCCAAAGTTCCCTTTGGCTCTTCCTGGGGGTCCCAAACTCTCCCTGGACACCCCAAAATTCCCCTTTGCCTCTTCCTGGGGGTCCCAAACTCTTCCTGGGCACCCCAAAGATTCCCTTTGCCTCTTCCTGGGGGTCCCAAACTCTTCCTGGGCACCCCAAAGTTCCCTTTGCCTCTTCCTGGGGATCCCAAACTCTTCCTGGACACCCCAAAATTCCCTTTGCCTCTTCCTGGGGGTCCCAAACTCTTCCTGGGCACCCCAAAGTTCCCTTTTCCTCTTCCCTGGGGGTTCCAAACTTCCTGGGCACCTCAAAATGCCCTTTGCCTCTTCCTGGGGGTTCCAAACTCTTCCTGGATATCCCAAAACTCCTTCGTGCCTCCTCCCAGACTCTTCCCAGGGGGATCAACCTCTCCTTGGACCCCCAAATTTCCTCTACACCTCCACCACCCCCAGCCCCATGGACCCTCCCCATCCTCACCCCCAGGCAGGAGTTTTAGGGTTTTTTAGGGGTGTTTTGGGGTGTTTTGGGGGTGGTTTTGGGGGTGCTTGGGGTGTTTTGGGGTGTTCTGGGGGTTTGGGTGTTTTGGGGTGGGTTTGGGGTGTTTTGGGGTGGGTTTGTGTGGTTTGGGTGTTTTGGGGTGTTTGGGGGTGTTTTGAGTGTTTTGGGGTGTTTGGGGTGTTTTGGGGTCTTTGAGGGGTTTGGGGTGTTTTGGGGGTGTTTTGGGGGCGGGACCCTTTCCTGTGCTTTCCCACCCCAGGTTTTGCAAAAATTGGGCAAAACGGTGGAAACCAAAGACGAGCAGTTCGAGCAGAGCGCCTACAACTTCCACCTGCAGCAGGTGGCACTGGGGACACTGGGGACACTGGGGATACTGGGGATACTGGGGACAATGGGGGGCACTGGGGACACTGGGGGACACTGGGGACACTGGGGGGACACTGGGGACACTGGGGACACTGGGGACACTGGGGACACTGGGGACACTGAGGGGACACTGGGGACACTGGGGACACTGGGGGCACTGGGGACACTGGGGACATTGAGGGACACTGGGGAGGCATCTGGGGGCACTGGGGGACACTGGAGGACACTGGGGACACTGGAGGACACTGGGGACACTAGGGGGCACTGGGGACACTGGGGACACTGGGGGACACTGGGGACACTGGGGGACACTGAGGGACACTGGGGGACACTAGGGGACACTAGGGGACACTGGGGACACTGGGGACACGTCAGGGGACACTGAGGACACTGGGGGGCATCAGGGGGCACTGAGGGACACTAGGGGACACTGAGGGACACTGGGGACACTGGGGGACACTGGGGGACACTAGAGGGCACTGGGGACACTGGGGGACACTGAGGACACTGGGGACACTGGGGGACACTGGGGACACTGAGGGACACTGGGGACACTGAGGGACACTGGGGACACTGGGGACACTAGGGGACACTGGGGAGCACTGGGGACATTGGGGACACTGGGGACACTGGGGACATTGAGGGGACACTGGGGGACACTGGGGGACACTGGGGGACACTGGGGACACTGGGGACACTGGGGGACACTGGGGGACATTGGGGACACTGGGGGACACTGGGGACACTGGGGGACACTGGGGACACTGGGGACACTGAGGGACACTGAGGACATTGGGGGACACTGGGGACACTGGGGACACTGGGGACACTGGGAGGGACACTGGGGACACTGGGGACACTGGGGGACACTGGGGACACTGGGGACACTGGGGACACTGGGGACACTGAGGACACTGGGGGGACACTGGGGACACTGGGGACACTGGGGACACTGGGAGGACACTGGGGACATTGAGGGACACTGGGGACATTGGGGGACACTGGGGACATTAGGGGACACTGGGGACATTGGGACACTGGGGGACACTGGGGACACTGGGGGACACATTGAGGTGACACTGGGGGACATTGGGGGCACTGAGGGACACTGGGGACATTGGAGGGACACTGGGGGACACTGGGGGACACTGGGGACACTGGGGATCACTAGGGGACACTGAGGACATTGAGGGACACTGGGGGGGCACTGGGGACAGTGGGGGACAATGGGGACACTGGGGACACTGGGGGGGCACTGGGGACATTGGGGGACACCGGGGTGGCACTGGGGACACCCCAGGACACCCCCGGGGGGTCCCTGTCCCCGTCCCCGTCCCCGTCACCGTCCCCTCCCCGCGGTGTCTTCGCAGACCGAGGGGCACAAACTCTACAAGGACCTGAAGGGATTCGTGGGGGCCGTGAGAGGTGCGGGAACAGCGGGAATGGCTCGGGAATGGTTCGGGAATGGCTCGGGAATGTTCGGGAATGGCTTGGGAATGTTCGGGAATGGCTCAGGAATGTTCGGGAATCGCGGGAATGGCTCGGGAATGGCAGGAATGGCTCAGGAATGTTCGGGAATGGCTCGGGAATGTTCGGGAATGGCTCAGGAATGTCCAGGAATGGCGGGAATGGCTCAGGAATGTTCGGGAATGTTCGGGAATGGCAGAAATGGTTTGGGAATGGCGGGAATGGCTCGGGAATGGTGGGAATGGCTCAGGAATGTTCGGGAATGGCTCAGGAATGTCCGGGAATGGCTCGGGAATGTCCGGGAATGGCGGGAATGGCTCGGGAATGTTCGGGAATGTTCCGTTATATCTATTATATAATGGATATAAACCAGGGATATCTATTATCTATGGGATTATGAATTAATTAATTAATTAATAATTACTACTTATTAGCTGTTTAATATCGATTTATCAACCCCCATCTATAGCACACATATTTTTAATTTATAACTTATTATAAATGAAATAAAATAGAAATAAAATATTTTTATTATTCATGTTAGGTATAATTTATAATACAAGTTTTTAGCTTTATAACTCATGTATAAATATATAACACATATAATTTAATATATATTTTTATATAATTATATATAATATATATATTATATGTTATATAAAATATATATTACATGTATATATATTATATTATTTATATTATATATTCTATGTTATATAAAATATAATATGCAATATTATATATAGCATTATATGTTGTATATAATATGCATAATAATTATATCACATATAATTATATATAATAAAGAATTATATATCATATATAATGATATATAATTATATAACATATTATGCATATAATTACATATAATTATATAATATATGTAATATGTATAAAACATATAATACATAATAGTAAATGATGATATATATAACATGTATAAATATATCATTAACCTATAAAAACAATTATTACCTATTTATTATCCCATATCACCTGTATATAACCAAATAAATAAATACATATACTATCGATGGGATAATAAATATAGATCATAAATAAATATATATTCTATCGATGGGATAATAAATAGATCATAAATAACTAGATATATATACTATAAATGGGATAATAAAAACATAATAAATAAATTGATATATACTATCGATGGGATAATAAATAGTTCATAAATAAATATATATATTCTGTCAAGGGGACAATAAATAGTTCATAAATAAATATATATACTGTAGATGGGATAATAAATAGGTAATAAATAAAATAGATATTCTATCAATGGGATAAGAAATAGTTCATAAATAACTAAATATATATACTATAAATGGGATAATAAAAACATAATAAACAAATAAATAGATACTATCGATGGGGTAATAAATAGGTAATAAATACCTAAAAACCGCACCCCCGGGGCTGCCAAACAATGGCAAACGGCCTCAGTAAACCAAGAACGAGCAATTAACGCGCCGTTAATCACCCCGCGCCCGCAGCCATGCACGAGAGCTCGCGGCGCGTGGCCGAGACGCTGCGGGACATTTACAGCCCCGCGTGGGACGGGCACGAGGAGCTGCGCGACATCGCCGCCGTGAGCCCCCCGCCCCAAAAGCGTCCCTTTTCCCACCACCCCCTCGGGGGTGGCATTTTGGGGGGCGATTTCGGGGTCTCACCCCTTTATTTTGTGTCCCACACCCCACTCCAGAGTAACGACCTCCTGTGGGACGATTACGAGGCCAAGCTGTGCGACCAAGCCCTGCGGCTGATGGAGAACTACCTGGCGCAGTTCGGGGACTTCAAGGTGAGCAGGGGAGGGGTTTGGGGGGACGCGGGGGGTGGTCCTGGCTCACCCCTGTGTGTGTGTCCCCCCCCCCCCAGGAGCGCATCGCCAAGAGGGGCCGTAAATTGGTGGACTACGACAGCGCCCGGCACCACCTGGAAGCGCTGCAGGGCGCCAGGAAAAGGGACGAGGCCAAAATCGCCAAGGTTTGGGGACACCCCCCTCCCCCCAAATATTCCCCTCACACCCCTATGGCACGGGGGGACAGGATGGGAAGACCCCCGTCCCGTCCTTGTCCCCTCCGGAAAGGCCGAGGAGGAGTTTAACAAAGCCCAGGCGGTGTTTGAGGATCTGAACAGGGAGCTGAGGGAGGAGCTGCCCCTCCTCTACGGCAGGTACCGGGAGATGGGGGGACAGGGGACGGGGGGCAGCAGGGGGTGGGGGCACTGTGGGGTGGGGGACAGCAGGGAGATGGGGGACATTGTGGGATGGGGGACACTGTGGGGTGGGAGATATTGGGGACCTGGGGACACTGTGGGGTGGGAGATCATCATGGGGGTGGGGAGCAATGTGGGATGGAGGACGCTGTGGGATGGGGACATTGTGGGATGGGGGCACTGTGGGATGGGGGACATTGGGGACCTGGGGGACACTGTGGGATGGGAGACACCGTGGGGTCAGGGACATTGTGGATGGAGGACGCTGTGGGATGGGGGACACTGTGGGGTGAGAGACAGCAGGGAGTGGGGACATTGTAGGATGGGGACAGGGGGATGGGGGGACACTGCAGGGATGGGGACACTGTGGGGTGGGGATATTGGGGACCTGGGGGACACTGTGGGTGGGGACACTGTGGGACACAGGACACTGTGGGACACTGCAGGGGCTGGGGACACTGCAGGGGGCTGGAGGACATTGTAGGATGGGGGATCATCATGGGGGTGGGGGGATATTGTGGGGCTGAGGACACTGTGGGGTGGGGACATTGTAGGATGGGAGGTCATCATTGGGATGGGGGACACTGTGGGGTGGGAGATCATCATGGGGGTGGGGACAATGTGGGATGGAGGGCAGCTGTGGGATGGGGGACACTGTGGGGTGGGGGACACTGCAGGAGGGCTGGGGACATTGTAGGATGGGGGATCATCATTGGGCTGGGGACATTGTAGGATGAGGGGACACTGTGGGGCTGAGGGACACTGTGGGATGGGGACATTGTGGGATGGAGATCATCATTGGGCTGGGGGACATTGGGGACCTGGGGGACACTGTGGGATGGGGGATCATCATGGGGTGGGGGACAATGTGGGATGGAGGATGCTGTGGGATGGGGGACACTGTGGGATGGGGACATTGTGGGATGGGGGATATTGGGGGCTGGGGACACTGCAGGGATGGGGGACATCAGGGGGATGGGGGACACTGTGGGATGGGGGATATGGGGACCTGGGGACACTGTGGGGTGGGGAGATCATCATGGGGGTGGGGATATTGGGGGGCTGGGGATATTGGGGGCTGGGGACATTGTGGGATGGGGGACATTGTGGGGTGGGGATCATCATTGGGCTGGGGGACATTGTGGGATGGGGGACCCTGCAGGGGGCTAGGGGACATTGTAGGATGGGGATCATCATGGGAGTGGGGATATTGGGGGCTGAGGGACACTGTGGGATGGGGACACTGTGGGATGGGGGACATTGTAGGATGGGGATCATCATTGGGCTGAGGGACACTGTGGGATGAGGGACACTGTGGGGTGGGGACATTGTGGGATGGGGACACTGTGGGATGGGGGATATTGGGACCTGGGGACACTGTGGGATGGGGATCATCATGGGATCATGGGAGTGGGGATATTGGGGGCTGGGGACATTGTGGGATGGGGGGACACTGGGGGCTGAGGGACACTGTGGGATGGGGGACATTGTAGGATGGGAGGTCATCATTGGGCTGGGGGACACTGTGGGGTGGAGGATATTGGAGACCTGGGGGACACTGTGGGATGGGGGCAGCGGGAGGGGTGGGGGACACTGTGGGGTGAGGACATTGTGGGATGGGGATATTGGGGAGATGGGGGGACACTGCAGGGGCTGGGGGACACTGTGGGGTGGGGACACTGTGGGGTCGGGGGACATTGTGGGGGTCGGGGACATTGTGGGATGGGGACATTGTGGGGTGGGGGACACTGTGGGGTCGAGGGACATTGTGGGATGGGGACATTGTGGGATGGGGGATATTGGGGACCTGGGGACACTGTGGGATGGGGGATACTGAGGGTGGGAGATCATCATGGGGTTGGGGACAATGTGGGATGGAGGACGCTGTGGAATGGGGACACTGTGGGGCTGGGGGACACTGTGGGGTGGGGACACTGCGGGACACTGCAGGGGGCTGGGGACATTGTAGGATGGGGGATCATCATGGGGCTGGGGGATATTGGGGGACTGGGGGACATTGTGGGATGGGGACACTGTGGGATGGGGGACATTGTAGGATGGGGGATCATCATTGGGCTGGGGACACTGTGGGATGGGGAGACACTGTGGGGTGGGGACACTGTGGGGGTGGGGACATTGTGGGATGGGGACACTGTGGGGTGGGGGATCATCATGGGATCATGGGAGTGGGGGATATTGGGGGCTGGGGACATTGGGGTTAAGGGACATTGTGATCCTGGGGGACACTGGGGTTGAGGGACATCAAGGGGCTGGGGACACTGAGGTGCTGGGGGGCTGGGGGGACATTGATGGGGCTGGGGGACATTGGGGGCTGGGGACACTGTGGGATGTGAGATCATCACTGGGTGGGACCCCCGAGCCCCTCAGGCCCCAAACCCTTCCCCGTGTCCCCCAGCCGCATCGCCTGCTACGTGACCGTGTTCCAGAACATCTCCAACCTCCGCGACGTCTTCTACAAGGAGATGAGCAAGGTGGGGTGGGGAGCGCCCAAAACACCTCCCTCAGCCCCCCCCTGCAGTCCCCAACTGTCCCCAAGTGTCCCAAAGTGTCCCCAAGTGTCCCCTGGTGGCTGGTGTTCCCTCTCCCCTCTTCCCCCTCGCCTTCGCTTTTCATTTAATTCATTAATTTAGGGCACCTTGAGCCCATTTGGGGTGTCCCCAAGTGATGGGGGGGACCCTCTGAACCCCCAGGTGATGGGGGGGACCTGGAGGGATCCCCCTGAGGTGTTTTTGTGCCTCCCCCCCCTCCCCCCAGCTGAACAGGGATCTCTACGAGGTGATGAGCAAACTGGAGAAGCAGCACTCGAGCAAGGTGTTCATCATCAAAGGCGTGCCCAGGTAACACCTTGGGGGGAGGGGGGGGCAGGGGGACTCCAAGGGGACAAATCACCCCCCAAAACCCTCCTAAAAAGGTGAAGGACCTCCCCCTCCTCCAGCGGGGGAGGGGGGAGCGTCTCCCAAAGGCATTTTGGAGGTGCTGGGCTGATTCCTTCGGGTCCCTCTGGGTGGGGAAAAGCGACACCGGCAAGCGGGGACGGTGACACCGCGGTGCCACCACGCGTGTCCCCCAGGGATGGCTGGGGGCTGAACCCCCCCCTTTGTCCCCACACCCCCTCCCAGCAACCGGCGCTCGCTGATCATCTCGTCTCCCGTGAGCCCCCCGGCGATGTTCCCCTGCCCGGACACACCGGTGACACCGGTGACACCGCCCGGGGGTGACAGCGCCACCGCTGAGGCCACCACCGCCAACGGCGACCTGGGCGCCGTGTCCCCCGGGCCGCCCCCCGCCTCTCCGGCCAGCGAGGGGTCCCTGGACACGGGCTCGGTGTCCAGCGAGGACACCCCGGAGGGGGACCCCGCCCAGGGGACAGCGGGGACAGCGGCGGTGTCCGGAGAGGACACCCCGGAGGGGGACCCCGCCCAGGGGACACCGTCAGTGTCCGGAGAGGAGGACACCCCACAGCGCGACCCCCGCGGGGCAGGGGACGCGGGTGACACCCAGGGGGGTGACAGCGGGGCGCGGGGGGACCCCGAGGGCGTCGCCACCTCGCTGGCGTCGCTGATTTTGTCCGAGGCCATCGCCCAGGCCGCCGGCCCCGCGGCCCCGGAGCCGGGGACAGCCGCGGTCACCCGCGGGGAGGGCGGCGAAGGGACCTGCGTGTCCCCAAGCCCCGGTGTCCCCCGCGATGCCGTCCCGTGTCCCCCGGAGCGCGGGGAGGGCGCGGACAGCGCGGATTTCGAGCCACAGGTGAGCAGAACTCGCGTGAGAAAGTTCCGGGAGACGCCCCCGAGGGGGATTCCCGGTTTTTTTTGGGGGGGCACCCGGTAGAGACGTGGGGACACGGGGACAGTGGGACGCGGGGATGGTGGGGGTCCAGGGGACAAACCCAACCCGGGGTGACGCTGCTG
Source organism: Myiozetetes cayanensis (assembly GCF_022539395.1). Taxonomy (NCBI): domain Eukaryota; kingdom Metazoa; phylum Chordata; class Aves; order Passeriformes; family Tyrannidae; genus Myiozetetes; species Myiozetetes cayanensis. The sequence continues at coordinate 61,178 of NW_026086727.1, read as the reverse complement.
AAGGGGGGGGCTGGAGGGAGGGTGACCTGAACCGCCCCCACCCGGGGTGGGGGATTAATTCTTGGTCCCGTGTCTCCCCCAGGGCTGTCCCGGGACACCCGAGGAGCAGGACACGAGCCGGGACACCCCACGCGGTGAATCCCCCACGCAGGACCCCCCCGAGCCCCTCAGCACCCCGTGAGCCCGCGGCCAAACGGGGCGTCTCCCCCAAATTCCTTCCTCGCCGTGCCCTTCCCACACCCCTCCCCCACCTCCCGCACCCCCTCCCCTTTCCCATCCGAAATAAAAGTGGAAAACGCCCCCAAATCCCCCAAATCTCCGTCTGGGATCGGGAAGTGGGGGTGTTTTTCCCATTTCCAGTCCCCCACGCAGCCAGTGAGGGGTTAACGGGGGAGGGGGAAGGATGGGCGGGAGGGGGTTGATCCCAATTAACCAGCCCGACTGGAAAGGTGAGGCCGGGAAAGGGCCACGCCCTCACCTGCGCCACGCCCGCTCGTGGTGCCGGCAGGTAAGGAGGAAAACGGGGATCCCGGGAGGCCCCCAAAATTCTTCCCGGAGGATTTGGGGGATTTTGGAGCGGGTGGTCGCGGAGGGAGCGGGGATTTGAAGGAATGGGGTTTTTTCTGGGGGGGCGTGGGGAGGTGAAGCCGCGACCTCGCGTGTTTTCCCAGCTGGATTTGGAGAGGGGAAGGAAGGGAAAAGGTCGGATCGTGGCGCGGGAAGCGGGAAATCCGGCAGGAAAGCTGAAAATGTGTGTGGGGGAGAACGGGAAGGGAGGCAAAAAGTGCTGATCCCAGGGGGATCATCCCGAGGAGGAGGGGGAAGGAATGAGGGGGAGCAGCTCCTGCCGGGAATGGGAATGGGAATGAAGGGGAAGGAGGGAGGCTGGGAAGGTGCTGCCGGTCCCAAAAAGCGGCTCGTGGGGGTGGTTCGCTCGTCCCACCCTGCTGGAATGGGAACGGGAATGGGGGACGGGATAAGGGGGCTGCATCCCCGATGCTCCCCGAAGGAATTTCGGGATCAGAGCAGCGGAACAGGGAGGGGAAACCTTGGGAATGGCTCTGGAGCCGCTCGGGAATGAGGAAGGCGAGGGTTCTTCACGACCCTCCTTTAAAAACACGTGGAAATCCGTCGGGATCCCTCGGGAATTCCCGCTGGGAATGAGTCACCCCCCGGCTTTAAAGCAGAATTCAGTTTAATTCAAAGCTGGGTTTAAAGCAAAGCTGGGATTAAAGCAAAGCGGACTTAAAGGAAAGCCGGTTTTAAAGCCAAAATAATCGGGTTTAATTCAGAGTTTGGTTTAATGAAAGGCTGGACTCGAAGCGGAACTGGGTTTAAAGCAAAACGGGCTGAAAGCAAAACCAGGTTTAAAGGGCCAGGCTTCAAGGAAAACAGGGATGGAAATAAAATCAGGTTTAATTTCTTTGAAAAGAGAAGTCGGGTTTAAAGCAGGACGGCGTTTAAAGCAAAAAAAAAAAAAACCGGGTTTTAAAGCGAACAAATTAAAAACCGAATTAAATTTAATTTATTGCAAAGCTGGCTGCAAAGCAAAACCAGGTTTAAAGCAGAGCGGGGCTTAAATCAAAACCGGGTTTAAAGAAAAAATGGGGGTTAAATCACAGCTGGTTTTAAGTCAAACCGAGTTTAACGAGCCCAAGCTGGGGTGGAAGGCGGGGGGAAGGATTTTCCTGCCCCGGGGGAGGAGCTGCCGGAACCTCGTGGTTCCCGCTGCTGGGAGAGGGGGAAAAAGAACTTTTTTCTAGGGGAAATTTGGGAATTCCTGCTCTTCCCTCGGCCCCAAATTCCCGGCTCGTCGCGCTTGGCCCGTGGCCACCCCCTCTCCACCCCCCGGGCCGAGCTCCCGCCGCTCCATTTCCTCTTTGGGTTTGGTTTTTTGGTTTTGTTTTTTCTTTTTTTAATAAATAAACAATTAAATTTGATCCTCTCCCGACTCCGCTGAGTCACCGAAGAGTCCCGGAGCCACCGCGGGGATCGTTTTTGGGGGGCTGTGGGGGGGGGATCCCCCGTGGGGCAGAGCCGAGGTGGGTGCGGCCACTCAACCTTCTGGTTTTGGGGCGATTTTGGGGCGATTTTGGGGGCATTTCCCGGGGGGCGTTGGAAGCTCCAAATTCAGGAGCGAAACCAGGCAGGGGGGCTGCTCCTTCTTCCCCCCTTCATCCCCAGTAACACCAGTGCAGCCCCAGTAACACCAGTGCCTTACTGGGGGCTGTCCCGCCCCGCCTTTCAGGGCGTTTCTCGCCCATTCATCCCCTTTTATCCCCCTATTTTCGGTATCTCTGGAAGGGCGCCCATCCCAGCAGGGAATTCGCTCCCACCCGAGCGCGGCTGACGGGGTAAGGGGCGGGAATTCACCCCTTTTATCCCTGTTTTTGGCAGCCCCGCCGGCTCCCGACCCTGCTCTTGGAAGGCATGGAAGGAGCTCGTCCTCACCTGAGCTCAGGTGAGTTTTTATCTCCCCATATCCCGGGGGTCTCCCCCGAGCTCAGACCCCTCTTTAGGCCCTTCCCGACCTTCCCCTTTCTTTTCTTTTTATTTTTATTTAATTTATGTTGGTTTTCCCGAGGAAGATGTGACCACCCCGGCCCTCAGGAAGGCGCTCACCCCGCGCGGCCACGAGGACGCCGACACGGCGATCATCGCAGGTGAGGCGATTCCAGGGCTCAAATCCCCCTAAATCCCACCAAATCCCACTAAATCCCACTAAATCCCACTAAATCCTCTTTTCCTCCCCCCGCAGTGACCATCACCCTGGTGTTCCTCACCCTGCTGACGGCGCTGGTGGTGATTGGGATCTACCTGTACCGAAACAGGGGCACCTACCACACCTACGAGCAGCCCGACCCCCACCCGGCCCCGGCCGAGGAGGAACCCCCGGCCAAGGAAAAGGAGGAATATTTTATCTGAGGACAGGGAATTCCCGGCATTTTAAATTTTTTCTGGGGGGATGTCTGCCTGGATTGCCCAGAGTTAGGGGTTCTGCTTGAATTCCTTGGATTTTGGGGGTCTGCTTGAATCGCTCGGAGTTGGGAGCATGCCTGAATATCCCGGAGGTTTGGGGATGAATTCCCTGGAGTTGGGGGATATCTGCCTGAATTCCTTGGATTTTTGGCATCTGCCTAAATTCCCTGGAGTTGGGGACACCTGCCTAAATATCCTGGATTTGGGGGTTCTGCCTGAATTCCCTGGAGCTGGGGAGTCTGCCTGAATTTCTTGGATTTTGGGGTCTGCCTGAATTCCCTGGAGTTGGGGACACCTGCCTAAATATCCTGGATTTGGGGGCTCTACCTAAATTTCCTGGAGTTGGGAGTCTGCCTGGAATTCCCTGGATTTGGGGGCTCTGTCTGAATTCCCTGGATTTGGGGATATCTGCCTGAATTTCTTGGATTTTGGGATGTGCCTGAATTCCCTGGATTTGGGGATATCTGCCTGAATTCCCTGGATTTGGGGGCTTTACCTAAATTCCCTGGATTTGGGGGCTTTACCTGAATTCCCTGGATTTGGGGGCTCTGTCTGAATTCCCTGGAGCTGGGGGGTCTGCCTGAATTTCTTGGATTTGGGGATCTGCCAAAATTCCCTGGAGGTGGAGATCTGCTTAAATTCCCTGGATTTGGGGGCTCTACCTAAATTTCCTGGATTTGGGGGCTCTACCTAAATTCCCTGGAGTTGGGGATATCTGCCCGAATTTCTTGGATTTTGGGATGTGCCTGAATTCCCTGGAGTTGTGGGTATCTGCCTAAATAACCTGGATTTGGGGTCTTTACCTGAATTCCCCGGATTTTGGGGCTCTGCCTGAATTTCCTGGAGTTGGGGGTCTACCTAAATTTCCTGGAGTTGGGGATCTGCCTAAATTCCCTGGATTTGGGGGCTTTACCTGAATTCCCTGGATTTGGGGGCTCTGTCTGAATTCCCTGGAGCTGGGGGGTCTGCCTGAATTTCTTGGATTTGGAGATCTGCCTAAATTCCCTGGAGGTGGAGATCTGCTTAAATTCCCTGGATTTGGGGGCTCTACCTAAATTCCCTGGAGTTGGGGTTATCTGCCTGAATTTCTTGGATTTTGGGATGTGTCTGAATTCCCTGGAGTTGGGGTTATCTGCCTGAATTTCTTGGATTTTGGGATGTGCCTGAATTCCCTGGAGTTGGGGATACCTGCCTGAATTCCCTGGATTTGGGGTCTACCTGAATTCCCTGGATTTGGGGGCTCTACCTGAATTCCCTGGAGTTGGGGGTTTACCTAAATTCCCTGGAGTTGGGGGTCTGCCTGAATTCCCTGGATTTAAGAGGCTCTACCTGAATTCCATGGATTTTAGGGGCTCTGCCTGAATTCCCTGGATTTAAGAGGCTCTACCTGAATTCCCTGGATTTGAGAGGCTCTACCTGAATTCCCTGGATTTGAGAGGCTCTACCTGAATTCCCTGGAGCTGAGGGTTCTACCCAAACCTCCTGGAGCTTCGGGACCCACCTAAAATTCCCTGGGAATCTGCCTGAATTCCCTGGGTTTGAGGATCTACCTTAGGGTTGAGCTGCTCTTTTTTTTTTTAAGGAACTTTTCTTTTAAGGAATTTTTTTTTTAAGGAATTTTTTTTTTAAGGAATTTTTTTTTTTCCCTCCCAATTTGTGAAGCCAAGCAGGGAATTTGTCACTTTATTCAGTTTTTTAAAATAGTCTTTTATTCTCTTTTTGGGTGTTTTCAGGATAAAAAGTCCCCAAGTTCAGTGCAGGACAAAGTGGGGGATATTTGGGGGTGGGGGGGTCAATAAATAGGGATAAAATGGAGTGGAATTTGAGCTTTTTCTTCCTCAAATAAATGACTGAAAAAGGAGAAAAATCCCCCCAAAAAATATCAAACAGCCCTGAAATGTTCTTCTTAGGCTCATGGAGGTTTTGGTTATCAGTAAAGAAATGAGTCATTGATAAAGTAATTGATAAACTCATTGACAAAGCCATTGATAAATCCATTGATAAATTTATCCATCCTTAAATCCATTGGTCAACCCATCAATAAACCCATTGATCAACCCATCCATAAACCTATAAATACATCAATATATTTATAAACACATCAATAAATCAATTGGTAAACCCATCAATAAACCCATTGATCAACCCATCAATAAATCCATTGATAAACCCTATCTATAAATGCATCTATAAATCCATTTATAAACCCATCTATAGATCCACTGACAAACCCATTGATAAACCCATCGATAAACCCATCAATGAACCCATTGATGAACCAATTTACAAACATCCCATTCATAAAAGCCCATTGATAAACTGCCCATTGACAAACCCATTGACAAATCTATTGATAAGCCCATTGAAGAACCCATTGACAAACCCATTGACAAACCCATTGATAAACCCATTGACTATTGATAAACCATCCATTGATAAACCCATTGACAAACCCATTGATAAACCCATTGATAAACAAACCCATTGACAAACCCATTGATAAACAACCCATTGATAAACCCATTGACAAACCCATTGACAAACCCATTGATAAACAATCCATTGACAAACCCATTGACAAACCCCCACCTTTGTCCCCTGCATTTTCCTTCTGGGAAGGGGATTTTGCCCTCTGGGAAGGGGATTTTCAGTCTGGGAAAGGGAATTTTCCCTCTGGGAAGGGGATTTTCCCTCTGGGAAGGGAATTTTCCCTCTGGGAAGGGAATTGGGGGTTAAAGCGATGCCCCCGCCCGTCTCCATGGCAACGCCCCGCCCCGCGCTCCCATTGGCTGGTCTAGCCCTGACCCTGCCCCCTCAGCGCTCCCATTGGCTGGGTCGGCCCTGGCCCCGCCCCTCGCCCTCGCTCTCCCTTAAAGGCGCCGCGTCCCCGAAATGGGGGGATGGGGGTGGGGGAGGGGGTAAAAGGGAGGGGCGACCCCCACCCACCCCCAACCCCCCTCGGCCCCCCAGGCCCTGCCTTGGCCCCGGTGTGGCGGCGGCTCCTCCGGGGCGCGGGGACACCGGAAGGGGAGGAGCAAGAGGAGGGGGCGGGGCGGGAGGAGAGCGAGGTGACGTCACGGGAGGAGGGCCATGAGCTCTTAAAGGGGCCGAGGGAAATTTGGGGGCCTGGGGGGTCTCTATGGGGGTCTGGGGGACAGGAGGGAGGGCTGGGGGGGCGGGGTCTGTACATATAATATATAATATAATTTAATATATAATATTTTATAGTAAAAATAACGTAAATTGTAGTTATATGTGATATAAATTATGTAATTCTATAATTCTATTATTATATAATATATATTAATATATTATATATTATATGGAATGTGTTATATAATTATATATTCTATAAAGTCTAATTCAAATGTAATATATAATATATACTATATATTAATATATTAATAAATAATATATTAATATAACAATAAATTAATATAATATATACTAATATATTAATATATTGATATATAATATATACTATATATTATATATTAACAGCATAGAATATAAATACTACATATATTATATTATATATTACTAATATATAATATAAATTTAATATAAATATAACACAATATAAAAATAGATAATGTATTATAATATAAAATATATAGTACATATAATTTTATTTTTCTATATATATTTATATAAAAATATATATAAAATATATATAATATATGAAATATATTATATAATATATAATTTATAATCTATAAATATATTATATTATATATAATACATAATATATAATATTAATATTATAATAATTATAATATTAGATATAATTAAATTATAAATTATATCTAAAACCACACACAGCATATGCAACTGCAATACATACAACCATATTTTACATTAATAATGTATTAATAAATTGCTACACATTAAGGCAGCAATAAAACATTTATTGATTGATAAAAATATATATTTGAAATAATAACGGAATATGTAACACCAGGAAATATTAATGAAGTGATAAAAGTATATCTTATATTAGTATAATGTATAATAATAAATATTAATATTAATGTTAATAATGTATAATAATAAATATTAATAAGATGATTAATAAAACATCACAGTAATTAATGAAATAATTTTTTAATAGGAAAGAACTGATAATAAGATATATTTATATAAAAATATGTAAGAGATAACAGCATAAGGTGCAAATATCTACCAATAAATGTTGATATAAATGTACAAAATACAGCAAAAATGGCGAATAAAATAAGAGAACCTCCAATACATAAAATATTTTTATTATATTTTATATATTTCTGGTATTATCTATCTATAAAACCATATATAAATAACGCCTAAATCAATATATTATTCCAATATCTCATTAAAGCTCCCCCTTAGGGCGTAAAAATTCCCCATAAAAGCCTAAAAATTCCCTCTTTTTTTGGTGATTTTTCCCTCTCTCCTCATCCCAGGAATCAAACCTCTTTTCCCCCCTTTCCCAACCCTCGCAATTCCCAAATCCCTGGTTTTTTAAATATATTTAATATATTTAATATATTTTTTTATATATTTTTGAACCCGTATTTAACGCGCCGCTCATGAATAATGCAGCGGGCGCCTCATGAATATGCAAATGAGCCTCGGGATCATGAATAATTCATGAGGGGAGCCATTTTTTAAATTTTTAGGGCCTGGTGTTTTTTTTTCCCACCTTCAAATCGCTCAAAAAGGGGATAAAAAATAACATTTACCTTAAAATTGGGATCCCAACCCTCTCCAAAAGACCCCCGGACCACCTAGAGACCCCCCAGACCCCCAATAGGCCTCCTGAGCCCCTCAAATCCCTCTCAGGACCCCCAAAGCCCCCAGCAGACCCCCCAAATAGGCCCCAGACCCCCAAAATCCCCTCTCAGGATCCCCCAAAAGGCCCCAGATCCCTCCAGGATCCCCAAAAGCCCCAGACTCCCCCAGGATCCCCCTCAGGGCCCCCAAAGCCCCTCAGACCCCCCCAAATCCCCCTCAGGACCCCTCAAAAGGCTCCCAGACCCCCCCAAATCCCCTCTCAGGACCCCCCAGAAGCCCTTCCAGACCCCCCAAATCCCCCTCAGGACCCCCCAAAGGCCTTCCAGACCCCTCAAATCCCCCAAAAGCCTCCCCAGGCCCCCAAATCCCCTCAGGACCCCCGTAGAGTCTTCAGACCCCCCCAAATCCCTCTCAGGCACCCCCTAAAGCCCCCAGACCCTCTAAACCCCTCAGACCCTCCCATCCCCCAGGCCGAGTCTTTGTTAATTAATTAAACCCCTCCCCCACCCCGTCAAGCGCGCGATGCAAATTTATGCAAATGAGGCCGGAATTTACCCGGCCGTGTTTAACGACCCTCCACTCTCATTAAATATTCATAATCACGCCGCGCGTATGCAAATGAGCCCGGCGGCAGCGGGCAGGGGTTAATTAGCATATTAATAATGAATATTAATGGTTGTTAATGAGCAGGGATCGTTAATTTGGGGCCTCGTTTTGGGGGCCGGATTGGGGATTTGGGGGTTCTTGGCACTTTGGGGGGGTTTGGGGAGGGGGCTGAGATTGAGGGGGTCTAAAATTGGGGGTTCTGGTTTGGGGGTCTGAGATTGGGGGTCTCAGGTTTTGGAGGGGTCTGAGATTGAGGGGTTGGTTTGAGGGGTCTGAGATTGGGGTCAGTTTTTGGGGGTCTGAGATTGGGGTCTCAGGTTTTGGGGGTCTGAGATTGGGGGCTGGTTTGGGGGTCTAAGATTTGGGGGTCCTAGGTTTGGGGGTCTGAGATTGGGGTCCCAGGTTTGAGGGTCTGAGATTGGGGGTCTCAGGTTTGAGATTGGGGTCTGGCTTTGGGGGTTCAGTTTTGGGGGTTCGGTTTTGGGGTTCCGAGATTGGGGAGTCTGAGATTGGGGGGTCTCAGGTTTAGGGGTTTGAGATTGGGGGTCTCGGTTTTGGGGGTCCGAGATTGGGGATCTGAGCTGGGGGCTGGTTTGGGAGGGGTCTAAAATTGGGGGGTCGGTTTGGGGGTCTGAGACTGGGGGCTGGTTTTGGGGGGTCTAAAATTGGGGGCTTGGTTTGGGGGGGTCTGAGATTGGGGAGTTGGTTTGGGGGTCCAAGATTGGGGGGTCTGAGATTGGGGGTCCCAGGTTTGGGAGGGGTCTGAGATTGGGGGTCTGAGATTGGGGGTCTGAGATTGGGGGTCGGTTTGGGGGTCTAAAATTGGGGGCTGGTTTTGGGGGGTCTGAGATTGGGGGTTGATTTTGGGGGTCTGAGATTGGGGGTCCCAGGTTTGGGGGGTCTGAAATTGGGGGTCTGGTTTGGGGGTCTGAGATTGGGGGTTGGTTTTGGGGGTCTGAGATTGGGGGTTGGTTTGGGGGGTCTAAAATTTGGGGGTTGGTTTTGGGGGTCTGAGATTGGGGGTCCCAGGTTTGGGGGTCCGAGATTGGGGGTCTGAGATTGGGGGTCCCAGGTTTAGGGGTCTGAGATTGGGGGCTGGTTTGGGGGTCTCAGTTTTGGGGGCTCTGGGATTTGGGCTCTGGAGCTTTGGGGGGTCTGGGATTTGGGGGGTTGGCATTGGGGTGTGCTGAGGTTTTGGGGGGTCCTGGCACTTCGGGGGTGGATTTTGGGGGTTGGGGGTCTCTGGCCCTGGGGTGTCCTGAGGGGGGTGGTCCCTGTCCCGGGTGGTGAGTGGGGGTCTCTCCCTGTCGTGCGTGGGGGTGTCTCTGATCCCGGGGTGGGGTGGTCCCTGTCCCGTGAGTGGGGGGTCTCTCCCTGTCGTGGGGGTGTTTCTGATCCCGAGTGGGTGTTCCCTGGGTGGTCCTGGTCCTGTGAGTGTGAGTGGGGGTCTCTCCCTCTCTCGCGTGGGGGTGGTCCTGTCCCGAGGGGGTCCCTGAGTGGGGTGGTCCTTGTCCTGGCTGTGACTGAGGGGTCTCTCCCTGTCTCGCGTGGGGATGGTCCCTGTCCCGGGGGTCCTGTGGGTGGGGTGGTCCCTGTCCCGGCTGTGAGTGTGAGTGGGGGTCTCTCCCTGTCTCTGCGTGGGGGGGGGCTGTGTGTGCGTGTTCTCCGCAGCGCCCCCAGCGGCCTCTCCCTCTCCCTGTCCCCTCCCTGTCCCTCCCTCCCTCCCTCCCCCTCCCCTCCCCTCCCTCCCTCCCCTCCGTGCGGCGGCGGCCTGCGCATAAATTATGTTCATGACGCAGCAGCCCCAAACCCCGCCGGGGCCCCGAAAGCCCCGCAGGGGACCCTCCACCCCATAACCCACCCCTCATTTCACCCCCTCCTTCCACCGCACCCCTTTTTTTTACCTCCCCCAAAAAAACTCCCCTTTCCTCTCCCCCACCCACCACGAGGGTCCTGGGACCTCCTCCCCCTCCACCCCTCCCCTTTTGTGCCGCCGTCGCGAGTGGGAGCGATCGCGGCAGCGGCGACAGCGCCGGGGAGACCTCCAGGGTTCGACCCCCAAATTAGGGGAGGACCCCAAAATTCATCCTCCTCCTCCTCCTCCTGCCGGGCGGGTGAGTGCAGGGCCCGGCGCGGTGAATATGCAATGGCGTCATTAGCATAATTTATATATTTATGATAAAGAGCGGTGCAAAAACGGCGCGGGGAGAGATTTTTGGGGGTTGAAGAGGGAAAGGGGGAAAAAAAGGGGGAAAAAAGGGGAGGGTGTTTTTGGGGGCGTGGGGAGTTTTTTTGGGGGGAAAGGGGGTTGGGTTAGGGGGACACGCGTGGGAATGAGGGGGGTTGGGGTGGTCTGGGATTTGGGGAGGGGTCCAGAAAAAGGGGGGTCCAAAAATAAGGGGGTCCAAAAAAGGGGGGTCCAAAAAGGGGGGTCCAAAAAAGGAGGGAAAAGGAGAATGGGGTAGGGAAGGGGGGTTGTTGGGAGGGGCGCAGGAGGAATTTGGGGGTCCGAGAGGGGTTTTGGGGGAACCCCAGGATTTTTAGGGGGTCTCAAGGGCATTTTGGGGTGTAGGGGGGTGCTGGGAGGGTTTGGGGGTTTTGGGGTGTTGTTGCCCCAGGGCAGCTCCCCGGGTTGGTGTTTTGGGGTGGGGAGGTCCCCACTTTTTGTTAAGGGGGCTGTGTCATCACATGGACCCCCAAACCCTGATTTCACCCCCAACCCCAATTTTTCCCCTAAACCCCAATTTGTCTTCCCCAAAGCCAAATTTCCTCCCAAACCCCAATTCTCACCCCCAAACCTCCAATTTCGACCCCTAATCCCCAATTTCTCCCCCCAAACCCCAAATTTCTACCCCCAAACCCCCATTTCTTCCCCCAACCCCAAATTCACCCCCTAAACCCCAATTTCACCCCCAAACCCCAATTTCTCTCCCCCAAACCCCAATTTCTCTCCCCCAACCCCAAATTTCACCCCCAAGCTCCCAAATTTCACCCCCATATCCCCAATTTCTCCCCCAATCCCCAATCTCTCCCCCAAACCTCCAATTTTGACCCCCAATTTCTCCCCCAACCCCCAATTTCACCTCCCAAGCCCCAATTTCTCCCCCAAACCCCAAATTTCACCCCCAAACCCCCAATTTCTCTCCCCCAAACCCCAATTTGTCTTCCCCAAAACCAAATTTCTCCCCCCAACCCCCAATTTCACCCCCCCAAAACCCCAATTTCGACCCAAATTTCTCCCCAAACCCCAATTTCACCCCCAAACCCCAAATTTCTCCCCCCCAAACCCCAAATTTCACCCCTCGACCTCAAATTTCACCCCCAATCCCCAATTCCACCCCCAATCCCACTTCTCCCCAATCCACAACTTCTCCCCGAAACCTCAATTCGACCCCCAATTTCTCCCTCAACCCGAATTTTCACCCCCAAAACCCCAATTTCACACCCAAACTCCAATTTCTCCTTTAAACCCCAAATTTCTCCCCCAAACCCCAATATCTCTCCCCTAAATCCCAAATTTCCCCCAACCCCAATTTCAACCCCAATTTCTCCCCCAACCCTGAATTTTCACCCCCAAACCCCAATTTCTCCCTCCAAACCTACAATTTTGACCCCAAATTTCTCCCCCAACCCGAATTTTCACCCCTCCAACCTCCAATTTCTCCCCCAAACTCCAATTCTCTCCCCTTCAAACTCAATTTCTACCCCCAAACCCCAATTTCATCCCCAAACTCCAATTTCTCCCTAAACCCCAATTTCTCTCCCCCTAAATCCCAAATTTTACCCCCCAATCCCAATTTCTCCTCCCAATTTCACCCCAACCCCAATTTCCCCCTCAAATTCCTTATATATTATAATTCCCTGGAACAAACACCAAAAAAAACCTTCAAAATTATAAAATTTTCCCCTTTTTTTTCCCCTTTTTTTTTCCTTTTTCCCCCCCTTTTTTTCCCCTTTTTTCCCCCATTTTTTCTTTTTCTTTTTTCCCTTTTTCCTTTTTTTCCCTTTTTTTCCCTTTTCCTTTTTTTCCTCTTTTTCCCTTTTTCTTCTTTTTTTCCCCTTTTTTTTTCCTTTTTCTTTTTCTCTTTTTCCTTTCTTCTCTTTTTTTCCCTCTTTTTTTCCTTTTTCCTTTTTTTCCTTTTTTTCCCCTTTTCTTTTCCCTTTTTTCCTTTTTTTCCCTTTTTTTTCCTTTTCTTTTCCTTTTTTTTTTTCCTTTTTTTCCCCACAAATTCCAAAGGGAATCCCACAAATCCCAGGCTTTTCCCCCCTCTCCTCGTGGGTTTTGGGGTGCAGGGCTGAGGTTGGAGCTTGGATTTGTTTCCTTCCCTCCAGGTCAAAGGTCAAACCCCCCAAAACTCGGAGGAGCCGCAGCCCCAAAAACTCAGAAATCCTAAAAACAGGAGAGAATTTGGGAGAGCTGGAACTCAGAAACCCCAAAACCTGGAGAGACAGAACCCAGAAACCCCAAAAGGTGGAGAGACAGAGACCAGAAACCCCAAAAGGTGGAGAGACAGAGCTTGAAATCCCATAAAACTGGGACATTGAAACCTGGGAACCCCAAAACCAGACCTGGGAACCTCAAAACTTGGAGAGACAGAGCCTGAAATCCCATAAAACCAGAATATCAAGACCTGGGAACCCCAAAATCTGGAGAGACAGAACCTGGGATCCCATAAAACTGGGACACCGAGACCTGGGAACCCCAAAACTTGGAGAGACAGAGCTTGAAATCCCATAAAACCGGAATATCAAGACCTGGGAACCTCAAAACCAGACCTGGGAACCCCAAAACCCGGAGAGACAGAGCCTGAAATCCCATAAAACCAGAATACCAAGACCTGGAAACCCCAAAATCTGGAGAGACAGAGCCCAGAAACCCCAAAAGGTGGAGAGACAGAGCTCGAAATCCCATAAAACTGGGACATTGAAACCTGGGAACCCCAAAACCTGGAGAGACGTGACCAGGAACCCCAAAACCTGGAGAGACAGAGCTTGGAATCCCATAAAACCGGAATACCAAGACCTGGGAACCCCAAAACCTGAAGAGACAGAGCCCAGGAACCCCAAAATCTGGAGAGACAGAGCTTGAAATCCCATAAAACTGGGACACCAAGACCTGGGAACCCCAAAACCAGACGTGGGAACCCCAAAATCTGGAGAGACAGAGCTTGAAATCCCATAAAACCAGAACACTGAAACCTGGGAACCCCAAAACCTGGAGAGACAGAGCCTGGAATCCCATAAAACTGGGACACCGAGACCTGGGAACCCCAAAACCTGGAGAGACAGAGCCCGAAACCCCAAAAGGTGGAGAGACAGAGCTTGAAATCCCATAAAATCGGAATACCAAGACCTGGAAACCCCAAAACCCAGAGAGAAGGGACCAGAACCCCAAAATCTGGAGAACTGGAGCCCTGAAACCTGGAAAGTTGGGGCCCAGAACCCCAAAACCAAGAGATCCAGAGCCTGGGATCCCATAAAACCCAAATACCAAGACCTGGGAGCCCCAAAACCCGAAGAGAAGGGGCCAGAACCCCAAAACCTGGAGAGCTGGAGCCCAGAATTCCCTAGAGATGGAGCCCTGAAACCTGGAACTCTGAAACCCCAAGAACCAGAGCCTGGAATCCCATAAAGCCAGAATCCCCAAAAACCTGGAGAGTTGGAGCCCCAAAAACCTGGGAATCCCAAAATCCAGAGAGCTGAGGCTCAGAATCCCTAAAATCCTGAAATTTGGGAACTCTGAAACCTGGGTATCCCAAAAATCTGGGAACCCCAAAATCCAGAGAGCCAGAGCCTGGAATCCCAGAAATCCAGAACCCCAAAAACTTGGGAAGCCCCAAAATCCAGGGATTTCCACCCAGAGCCACGTCCAGCCCCGAGTCCTGCAGGAGCAAACAGGGGGTGAGTCCCTGGCACCCCCAAATCCCACGGGATTCCCTTCCTTTTCCCCCTTTCCCTGCCCAGTTTGGGGTCCCAGTCCCAGTTTGGGGTCCCAATCCCAGTTTGGGGTCCCAGTTCCTGTTTGGGGTCCCAGTCCCAGTTTGAGGTCCCAGTCCCAGTTTGGGGTCCCAGTTTGGGGTCCCAGTCCCCATTCAGTTTGGGGTCCCAGTTCCCATTTGGGGTCCCAGTCCCAGTTTGGGGTCCCAGTTTGGGGTCCCAGTCTCAGTTTGGGGTCCCAGTTTGAGGTCCCAGTCTCAGTTTGGGGTCCCAGTTTGGGGTCCCAGTTCCCATTTGGGGTACCAGTCCCGGTTTGGGGTCCCAGTCCTGGTTTGGGGTCCCAGTCCCAGTTTGGGGTCCCAGTCCTGGTTTGGGTCCAGTCCCAGTTCGTCCAGTCTCAGTTTGGGGTCCCAGTTTGGGGTACCAGTCCCGGTTTGGGGTCCCAGTCCTGGTTTGGAGTCCCAGTCCCAGTTTGGGGTCCCAGTCTCAGTTTGGGGTCCCAGTTCCCATTTGGGGTCCCAGTCCCAGTTTGGGGTCCCAGTTCCCATTTGGGGTCCCAGTCCCAGTTTGGGGTCCCAGTTTGGGGTCCCAGTTCCCATTTGGGGTCCCAGTCCCAGTTTGGGGTCCCAGTCTCGATTTGGGGTCCCAGTTCTGGTTTGGGGTCCCAGTCCCAGTTTGGGGTCCCAGTTCCCATTTGGGGTCCCAGTCTCAGTTTGGGGTCCCAGTTCTGGTTTGGGGTCCCAGTTTGGGGTCCCAGTCCTGGTTTGGGGTCCCAGTCCCGGTTTGGGGTCCCAGTCCCAGTTTGGGGTCCCAGTCTCAGTTTGGGGTCCCAGTTCCCATTTGGGGTCCCAGTTTGGGGTCCCAGTCCCAGTTTGGGGTCCCAGTCCCAGTTTGGGGTCCCAGTTTGGGGTCCCAGTCTCAGTTTGGGGTCCCAGTTCCCATTTGGGGTCCCAGTTTGGGGTCCCAAACCCTGCCCTAATGACTCCCTCCCCCGTGTGACAGGGGTGTCCCTGGGGTGTCCCCACAAAATTCCTGGGGTGTCCCCTCTGTCCCTGGGGTACCCTTTGGTGTCCCTGGGGTGTCCCTGTGATGTCCCCAGGGTGTCACATCGTGTCCTTGTCCCCTGGCAGGATGTGGCAGGCGTGACCCGTGCCCCCCCCTCCATCCCTGGGGTGTCCCTGGGGTGTCACATCCTGTCCCTGTCCCCTGGCAGGATGTGGCAGGAGTGACCTGTGCCCCCCCCGTGTCCCTGGGGTGTCCCTGGGGTGTCCCTGGGGTGTCCCCAGGGTGTCCCCTCTGTCCCTGGGGTGTCCCTGGGGTGTCCCTGGGGTGTCCCTGGGATGTCCCTTCTGTCCCTGGGGTGTCCCTGAGGTGTCCCTGGGGTGTCCCCTCTATCCCTGTGATGTCCCCAGGGTGTGACATCGTGTCCTTGTCCCCTGGCAGGATGTGGCAGGAGTGACCTGTGCCCCCCCCCATGTCCCTGGGGTGTCCCTGGGGTGTCCCTGTGGTGTCCCCTCTGTCCCTGGGGTGTCCCTGGGGTGTCCCTGTGGTGTCCCCTCTGTCCCCAGGGTGTCCTGGGGTGTCCCTGGGGTGTCCCTGGGGTGTCCCTGTGATGTCCCCAGGGTGTCACAGCCTGTCCCTGTCCCCTGGCAGGATGTGGCAGGAGTGACCTGTGCCCCCCCCGTGTCCCTGGGGTGTCCCCTCTGTGTCCCCAGGGTGTCCCCTCTGTCCCTGGGGTGTCCCTGGGGTGTCCCTTTGTTGTCCTGTCCCCAGGGTGTCCCCTCTGTCCCTGGGGTGTCCCTGAGCTGTCCCCAGGGTGTGACATCGTGTCCTTGTCCCCTGGCAGGATGTGGCAGGAGTGACCCGTGCCCCCCCTGTGCCCCCCCCGTGTCCCTGGGGTGTCCCTGGGGTGTCCCCTCTGTCCCTGGGGTGTCCCCTCTGTCCCTGGGGTGTCCCCACAGTGTCCTCAGGGTGCTCTGGAATGTCCCCTCTGTGTCCCTGGGATGTCCCTTCTGTCCCTGGGGTGTCCCCTCTGTGTCCCTGGGGTGTCCCCTCTGTCCCTGTGGTGTCCCTGTGTTGTCCCCAGGGTGTCACAGCCTGTCCTTGTCCCTTGGCAGGATGTGGCAGGCGTGACCTGTGCCCCCCCCATGTCCCTGGGGTGTCCCCTCTGTCCCTGAGATGTCCCTGGGGTGTCCCCTCTGTCCCTGGGGTGTCCCTGGGGTGTGACATCGTGTCCCTGTCCCCTGGCAGGATGTGGCAGGAGTGACCCGTGCCCCCCCCATGTCCCTGGGGTGTCCTGGGGTGTCCCCTCTGTCCCTGGGATGTCCCCTCTGTCCCTGGGGTGTCCCTGGGGTGTCCCTGTGTTGTCCCTGTGGTGTCACAGCCTGTCCTTGTCCCCTGGCAGGATGTGGCAGGAGTGACCTGTGCCCCCCCATGTCCCTGGGGTGTCCTGGGATGTCCCCTCTGTCCCTGGGGTGTCCCCTCTGTCCCTGGGATGTCCCCACAGTGTCCCTGGGGTGTCCCTGAGGTGCTCTGAGGTGTCCCCTCTCTCCCTGGGGTGTCCCTGGGGTGTCCCTGGGGTGTCCCTTCTGTCCCTGGGGTGTCCCTGGGGTGTCCCCTCTGTCCCTGGGGTGTCCCTGGGGTACCCTGGGGTGTCCCTGGGGTGTCCCTGTGCTGTCCCCAGGGTGTCACATCGTGTCCTTGTCCCCTGGCAGGATGTGACAGGCGTGACCTGTGCCCCCCCCGTGTCCCTGGGGTGTCCCTGGGGTGTCCCCTCTGTCCCTGGGGTGTCCCTGGGATGTCCCTGGGGTGTCCCTGGGGTGTCCCTGGGGTACCCTGGGGTACCCTTTGGTGTCCCTGTGATGTCCCCAGGGTGTCACATCGTGTCCTTGTCCCCTGGCAGGATGTGGCAGGAGTGACCCGTGCCCCCCCCATGTCCCTGGGGTGTCCCTGGGGTGTCCCCCCTGTGTCCCTGGGGTGTCCTGGGATGTCCCTGTGGTGTCCTTGGGGTGTCCCTGTGATGTCCCCAGGGTGTCACATCGTGTCCCTGTCCCCTGGCAGGATGTGGCAGGGGTGACCCGTGCCCCCCCCATGTCCCTGGGGTGTCCCTGGGAATGTCCCCTCTGTCCCTGGGGTGTCCCTGTGTTGTCCCTGGGGTGTCCCTGGGGTGTCTCTGAGGTGTCCCTGGGGTGTCCCCTCTGTCCCTGGGGTACCCTTTGGTGTCCCTGGGGTGTCCCTGGGGTGTCTCTGAGCTGTCCCCAGGGTGTCACAGCCTGTCCCTGTCCCCTGGCAGGATGTGGCAGGCGTGACCCGTGCCCCCCCCGTGCCAGCCCAGGATGGAGCCCCCCCAGGAGGCCCTGCTGACGGTCAATGAGCAGGTAAAGGGGGGGTCCCCCCTCCTGCCCCCCAAAAAAAACTGCTGGGAGTGGGGGAGGGGACCCTTGGAAGGGGCTGGAACTGCCACAGGAAATTTTGGGGGGTGGCAGCCTTTTTTGGGGGGGGGTTGGTTTGGGGGTACAGGCACTGATTTTGGGGGTACAGGCACTGATTTTGGGGGTATAGGTCCTTTTTTGGGGGTACCAGCCCTGTTTTTGGGGTGCAGGTCCTGGTTTTGGGGGTACAGGCACTGAGTTTGGGGGTACCAGCCCTGTTTTTGGGGGTACAGGCACTGATTTTGGGGGTACAGGCATTGATTTTGGGGGTACAGGCACTGATTTTTGGGGTTACAGGCACTGTTTTGGGGGTACAGGCACTGTTTTGGGGGTACAGGCATTGATTTTGGGGGGTACAGGCATTGATTTTGGGGTACAGGCCCTGTTTTGGGGGTACAGGCATTGATTTTGGGGGTACAGGCACTGGTTTTGGGGGTACAGGCACTGATTTTGGGGGTACAGGCACTGATTTTGGGGTACAGGCACTGATTTTGGGGGTACAGGCACTGATTTTGGGGGTACAGGCACTGATTTTGGGGGTACAGGCATTGATTTTGGGGTACAGGCACTGATTTTGGGGTACAGGCATTGATTTTGGGGGTACAGGCATTGATTTTGGGGGTACAGGCACTGTTTTTGGGGTACCAGCCCTGTTTTGGGGGAACCAGGCACGTTTTTGGGGGTACAGGCACTGATTTTGGGGTACAGGCATTGATTTTGGGGGTACAGGCACTGATTTTGGGGTTACAGGCATTGATTTTGGGGGTACCAGCCCTGTTTTGGGGTACAGGCACTGATTTTGGGGTTACAGGCATTGATTTTGGGGTACAGGCACTGATTTTTGGGGGTACAGGCACTAATTTTGGGGGTCCTGGCCCTGTTTTACCCCCCTGGAGTTGATTTTGGGGTCTCCTGGGGCTGATTTTGGGGTCTCCTGGGGCTGATTTTGGGGTCTCCTGGGGCTGATTTTGGGGTCTCCTGGGGCTGATTTTGGGGTCTCATTGAGCTGATTTTGGGGTCTCATTGAGCTGATTTTGGGGTCTCATTGAGCTGATTTTGGGGTCTCCTGGAGCTGATTTTGGGGTCTCATTGAGCTGATTTTGGGGTCTCGTGTTGCTGATTTTGGGGTCTCTTGGGGCTGATTTTGGGGTCTCTTGGGGCTAATTTTGGGGTCTCATTGAGCTGATTTTGGGGGTTCCTGGGGCTGATTTTGGGGTTTCCTGGAGCTGATTTTGGGGTCTCCTGGGGTTGATTTTGGGGTCTCTTGGGGCTAATTTTGGGGTCTCATTGAGCTGATTTTGGGGGTTCCTGGGGCTGATTTTGGGGTTCCTGGGGCTGATTTTGGGCTCTCTCCACAGGTGATCGTCATGTCCAGCCATGAGACCATCCGGGTGCTGGAGGTGGGGGTTGACACCCCCCTCCCACCCGAGGGGGACCCCAAAAGCTCCGGGGAGGGGGCAGGGGGGTCCCCGGGACAGGGGGGCCCCCCAGGGGTGGAGGAGGGGCCCCCCAGCACCCCAAATTCATCAGGAGGGGAGGTGGCAGGTGAGAGACCCCCCCCCATTCCTGGGGTCATTCCCTGGGGATGGCCCTGGATTGGCCTTCCCAGGTCAGTCCCAGTTCCATCCCAGATCCATCCCAGTTCCTCCTGCACTTCCATCCCAGTTCCATCCCAGTTCCTCCTCCAGTTCCATCCCAGTTCCATCCCAGTTCCATCCCAGTTCCATCCCAGTTCCTCCCACAGTTCCATCCCAGTTCCATCCCAGTTCCATCCCAGTTCCTCCTCCAGTTCCTCCTGCACTTCCATCCCAGTTCCATCCCAGTTCCATCCCAGTTCCTCCTGCATTTCCATCCCAGTTCCTTCCACAGTTCCATCCCGGTTCCATCCCAGTTCCTCTTCCAGTTCCTCCTGCACTTCCATCCCAGTTCCATCCCAGTTCCATCCCAGTTCCATCCCAGTTCCATCCCAGTTCCTCCTGCATTTCCATCCCAGTTCCTTCCACAGTTCCATCCCAGTTCCATCCCAGTTCCTTCTACAGTTCCATCCCAGTTCCATCCCAGTTCCTCCCTCACTTCCATCCCAGTTCCTCCTCCAGTTCCATCCCAGTTCCTCCTCCAGTTCCATCCCAGTTCCATCCCAGTTCCATCCCAGTTCCATTCCAGTTCCATCCCAGTTACTTCCACAGTCCCATCCCAGTCCCATCCCAGTCCCATCCCAGTTCCATCCCAGTTCCTCCTGCACTTCCATCCCAATTCCATCCCAGTTCCATCCCAGTTCCTCCTCCAGTTCCTCCTGCACTTCCATCCCAGTTCCATCCCAGTTCCATCCCAGTTCCATCCCAGTTCCTCCTGCATTTCCATCCCAGTTCCTCCCGCACTTCCATCCCAGTTCCTCCTCCAGTTCCATCCCAGTCCCATCCCAGTTCCTCCTCCAGTTCCATCCCAGTTCCTTCCACAGTTCCATCCCAGTTCCTCCTGCACTTCCATCCCAGTTCCTCCTCCAGTTCCTCCTGCACTTCCATCCCAGTTCCATCCCAGTCCCATCCCAGTTCCATCCCAGTCCCATCCCAGTTCCTCCTGCAATTTCATCCCAGTTCCTCCTGCACTTCCATCCCAGTTCCATCCCAGTCCCATCCCAGTTCCATCCCAGTTACTTCCACAGTCTCATCCCAGTCCCATCCCAGTTCCATCCCAGTTCCTCCCGCACTTCCATCCCAATTCCTCCTGCAGTTCCATCCCAGTTCCTCCTCCAGTTCCATCCCAATTCCATCCCAGTTCCTCTTGCACTTCCATCCCAGTTCCTTCCACAGTTCCATCCCAGTTCCATCCCAGTTCCTCCTGCACTTCCATCCCAGTTCCATCCCAGTCCCATCCCAGTCCCATCCCAGTTCCTCCCCCACTTCCCCCCCCAACCCTTCCCATGTCCCCTCCCCATTCCCGGGATCGGGGGGGTGGGGGTGGGGTTGGGATCCCTCCCGGCCGTTCCCACTCACCCCACAGCTCCCACCACGTGGGGCACCCCTGGGAGGGGGTGGGGGGCAGAATTTGGGTGCCCCCCACCCCTCTCACCCCCCCCTGTGTGTCCCCTCCCTCCCCAGGTAAGGCCAAGCGGCGTCGCCCCCCGCTGTCCTCGAGCCGCCCCCGGGCCAGCCCCCGTCACCCACCTGGCCCTGCCGGCCACCCCACAGGTAACACCCCCCCCGGGGCGCAGGGGGGACCCCCGGGAGGGTGGGGGGGTCAGCAGGTAAAGGGGGGATCCCCCCCCATCTCCCCACAGAGAGGGGTTCACCGGGTCAGGGGGGGGGGCTCCCATTTATTTCCCCCAAAAAGGGGTTCACCGGCTCAGGGGGGGATCCCTGCTTGTCCCCCCCCATCTCCCCACAGAGAGGGGGTCCCAGATGAGGGTGAACCCCCCACAGCAAGGCAGGGGGACCCCCTTTGTGTCCCCCCCATCTCCCCACAGAGAGGGGGTCCCAGATAAGTGTGACCCCCTTTTATCCCCCCCTCCAGTTCAAGGAGATCCCCTTTGTGTCCCCCCCATCTCCCCATAGAGAAGGGGTCTTTATCCCCCCTCCCCAAATCAGGGGGACCCCCTTTGTGTCCCCCCCATCTCCCCATAGAAAGGGGGTCCCAGATGAGGGTGAACCCCCCACACCAGCTCAAGGAGACCCCCTTTGTGTCCCCCCCATCTCCCCACAGAAAGGGGGTCTCCAGATGAGGGTGAACCCCCCCCACCAAGTCAGGGGGACCCCCTTTGTGTCCCCCACAGAGAAGGGGACTTTATCCCCCCAAATCAGGGGTCCCCCTTTGTGTCCCCCCCATCTCCCCATAGAGAGGGGGTCTCCAGATGAGGGTGAACCCCCCACAACAAGGCAGGGGGACCCCCTTTGTGTCCCCCCCATCTCCCCACAGAGAAGGGGTCTTTATCCCCCCCCAGCTCAGGGGGTCCCCCTTTGTGTCCCCCATAGAGAGGGGGTCTCCATATAAGTGTGACCCCCCTTTTATTCCCCCCAGCTCAGGGGAGCCCCCTTTGTGTCCCCCCATCTCCCACACAGAGGGGTCTCCAGATGAGGGTGAACCCCCACCAGCTCAGAGGGACCCCTTTATCCCTCCCCAATTCACAGCGAGGTTCCCCCATCCCCAGGGTTGGGGGGGTGAGGGGTGGAGAAAGGGCAAACCCCTAATTTTTGGGGGCTTGGGAGTGGAAGACGGGAGTTTGGGGTTTTGGGGGTGGGATGGGAGGAGGGGGGGCTGCACCCCTCGTGCCTTTCTGCCCGGGCGTTGATTCCCTCTTGTTTTCTCTTTTCAACTCTCATTTATCTCCGCAGGTGTTGGCTCAGGAAAGCTTAGCCACGGGTGTGACAGGAGTAATGGTCCCGGCAGGGACAGTTACTCAACCTCTTCTTATCCCCATCAGTGTTGCAGGTCAGGTGGCGGGGCCGGTGCCAGCCCAGCCCGCGCTGGTGGTGACAATCCCCACAGCCATCCCGGCACTGACGGCGGCGGCGCCGGCGGCGATTTACAAACCGCCCGTCGGCAACCTGGCAGGTAACGCCGCGGGGCTGCCGCTGCGACCACCGGCACGGCACCCGGGCATCGAGGTCTGGGGGTTCGGGGGTGGCACAAGGGGGAGATTTGGGGCTCCAGGGGTGGTAGAAGGGGTAGATTTGGGGCTACAAGTGCAGGATCTGCCAGAGATTTGGGGGCTCGAGATTTGAGGCTCCAGGTGGAGGATCTGGAGATTTGGGGCTCGAGATTTGAGGCTCCAGGTGGAGGATCTGCCGGAGATTTGGGGCTCCAGGTTTGGGGCTCCAGGTGCAGAATCTGCTGGAATTTTGGGGTTCCAAGTGCAGGACCTGCCAGAGATTCAGGGCTCCAGGTGGAGTGAGTGGTGTAGATTTGGGGAGCTCGAGGTTTGGGGCTCCAGGTGTGGCAGAAGGGATAGATTTGGGGCTCCAGGTGGAGGATCTGCCAGAGATTTGGGGGCTCGAGATTTGAGGCTACAGGTGTGGCAGAAGGGGTAGATTTGGGGCTCCAGGGGTGGCCCCTGGGGCTTGAGGTTTGGGGACTCCAGGTGTGGCAGAAGGGATAGATTTGGAGCTCCAGGTGGAGGATCTGCCAGAGATTTGGGAGCTTGAGGTCTGGGGGCTCCAGGGGTGGCAGAAGGGGTAGATTTGGGGTTCCAAGTGCAGGACCTGCCAGAGATTTGGGGCTCAAGATTTGGGGCTCCAGGTGGAGGATCTGCCAGAGATTTGGGGCTCCAGGTGGAGGACCTGCCAGAGATTTGGGGCTCTAAATGCAGGACCTGCTGGAGATTTTGAGCTCAAGATTTGGAGCTCCAGGGGTGGCCCCTGGGGCTCAAAGTTTGGGGCTCCAGGTGGAGGATCTGCCAGAGATTTGGGGATCCAGGTGGAGGATCTGGAGATTTGGGGTTCCAAGTGCAGGACCTTGTGGAGATCTGGGGCTGGAGATTTGGGGCTCCAGGTTTGGGGTTCCAAGTGCAGGACCTGCTGTAGATTTAGGGCTCCAGATGTGGCACATGATGTAAATTTAGGGCTCCAGATGTGGCACATGATGTAGATTTGGGGCTCCAGGAGTGGCACCTCAATGCAGAGAGGTCCTGAATTTGGGGAGTTGGAGTACAAAGGGTGTAGATTTGGGGTTCCAGGTGTAGATTTGGGGCTCCAGCTGTGACCCCCAGCACAGATTCTGGGTTCCAGGTGTAGATTTGGGGTTCCAGGTGTAGATTTGGGGCTCCAGGTGTAGATTTGAGGCTCCAGCTGGGACCCCCAGTATAGATTCGGGGCTCCAGGTGTGAATTCGGGGCTCCAGGTGTAGGTTTGGGGTTCCAGGTGTAGATTTGGGGCTCCAGCTGTGACCCCCTGATGTAGTTTCGGGGTTCCAGATGTAGATTTGGGGTTCCAGGTGTAGATTTGGGGTTCCAGGTGTGGTACCTGGTGTAGATTTGGGGCTCCAGGTGTAGATTTGGGGCTCCAGCTGTGACCCCCAGCACAGATTTGGGATTCCAGGTGTAGATTTGGGGCTCCAGCTGTGACCCCCAGCACAGATTCGGGGTTCCAGGTGTGAATTCGGGGCTCCAGGTGTAGATTTGGGGCTCCAGGTGTGAACCCCTGATGTAGATTCGGGGTTCCAGGTGTAGATTTGAGGTTCCAGGTGTAGATTTGGGGTTCTAGGTGTGGTACCTGGTGTAGATTGGGGGTTCCAGGTGTGAATTCGGGGCTCCGGGTGTGAATTCAGGACTCCAGGTGTAGATTTGGGGCTCCAGCTGTGACCCCCTGATGTAGATTCGGGGTTCCAGGTGTAGATTTGGGGTTCTAGGTGTGGTACCTGGTGTAGATTCGGGGCTCCAGGTGTAGATTTGGGTTCCCCCCCGCGTTCAGTCGCGGAGCGGGCGCTCCGAGCGGGCTGAGGGGTGGGCGGTTCAGGGGCGTGTCCCCCCCCAAAAAACAACCCCTCCCTTGGTGACGTCGTGTCCCTCTCTGTCTCCGCAGCCGCCGCCGCCGCCGCCGCCGTGCTGAGCCCCATCCCGGCCATCCCGACCATCCCGGCGTCCCGGGCACCCCCCCAGCCCCTCCCCGGGCAGCCCCCGCTGCTGCCGCAGCCCCCGGCGGCGCCCACGCCCCCCAAGGAGCCCCCCGTGGGTGGGCAGAGCCCCGGGCAGCCCCCTGGCCGTGCAGCCCCCCTGGCCGTGCAGCCCCCTGGCCGTGCAGCCCCAGCTGGCGGGGCTGGCTTTTAATCCTGGCATTGTAAGGATGGGGGAGGGGATTGGGGGGGTTTGGGGAGGGGGAGGGGCGCGGGGGGGTCGTGGGAACGGAGGGGACACGTCCCGGAGTCACCTTCCCTGGGCCTCGTCCTGCTTGTGTCCCCCCTCCCCCACCCAACAGCGGGCGGGATTCCAGCCTTGGTGTCCCTGGATAACATTCCAGCCTCAGTTTCCCTGGACAAGATTCCAAGCTCATTGTCCCGGGATAACATTCCAGCCTTGGTGTCCCTGGAAAAGATTCCAGCCTCAGTTTCCCTGGATAAGGTTTCAGTGTCCCTGGATAAGATTCCAAGCTCAGTTTTCCTAGGCAGGATTCCAGCCTCAGTTTCCCTGGATAACATTCCAGCCTCATTGTCCTTGGACAATATTCCAGGCTCATTGTCCCCTGGATAACATTCCAGCCTCAGTTTCCCTGGATAATATTCCAGCCTCAGTTTCCCCACACAAGATTCCAGCCTCAATTCCCCCAGGCAGGATTTCAGCCTCAGTGTCCCAGGAAAAGATTCCAGCCTCAGTTTCCCTGGATAACATTCCAGCCTCAGTTTCCCCACACAAGGTTCCAGCCTCATTGTCCCTGGACAAGATTCCAAGCTCAGTGTCCCAGGAAAACATTCCAGCCTCAGTTTCCCTGGAAAAGGTTCCAGCCTCAGTTTTCCTAGGCAGGATTCCAGCCTCAGTTTCCCTGGATAATATTCCAGCCTCAGTTTCCCTGGATAATATTCCAGCCTCAGTTTCCCTGGAAAAGGTTCCAGCCTCAGTTTTCCTAGGCAGGATTCCAGCCTCAGTTTCCCTGGATAATATTCCAGCCTCAGTTTCCCCACACAAGATTCCAGCCTCAATTCCCCCAGTCAGGATTTCAGCCTCAGTGTCCCTGGAAAAGATTCCAGCCTCAGTTTCCCTGGATAACATTCCAGCCTCAGTTTCCCCACACAAGGTTCCAGCCTCATTGTCCCTGGACAAGATTCCAAGCTCAGTGTCCCAGGAAAACATTCCAGCCTCAGTTTCCCTGGACAATATTCCAGCCTCAGTTTCCCTGGACAATATTCCAGGCTCATTGTCCCTGGACAAGGTTCCAACCTCACTTTCCCTGGACAAGATTCCAAGCTCAGTGTCCCAGGAAAAGATTCCAGCCTCAGTTTCCCTGGATAACATTCCAGCCTCAGTTTCCCCACACAAGATTCCAGCCTCAGTTTCCCTGGATAAGATTCCAGCCTCAGTGTCCCAGGAAAAGATTCCAGGCTCATTGTCCCTGGATAACATTCCAGCCTCAGTTTCCCCACACAAGATTCCAGCCTCAATTCCCCCAAGCAGGATTTCAGCCTCAGTTTCCCTGGATAAGATTCCAAACTCAGTTTTCCTAGGCAGGATTCCATCCTCAGTGTCCCAGGAAAAGATTCCAGGCTCATTGTCCCTGGATAACATTCCAGCCTTGGTGTCCTTGGACAATATTCCAGGCTCAGTGTCCCTGGACAATATTCCAGCCTCAGTTTCCCCACACAAGATTCCAGCCTCAATTCCCCCAGGCAGGATTTCAGCCTCAGTGTCCCTGGAAAAGATTCCAGCCTCAGTTTCCCTGGACACAATCCCTGCCCAGTGCCCCTTGTGCCCCACTGGGGGGTTCCAGTACCCTTTGTGCCCCATTGAGGGGTCCCAGTGCCCCTCGTGCCCCCATTGTGGGGTCCCAGTGCCCCTCATGCCCCACTGGAGGGTCCCAATACCCCTCGTGTCCCCTCTGGGGGGTCCCAGTGCCCCTCGTGCCCCACTGGGGGGTCCCAGTGCCCCATTAGGGAGGTTCCAGTGCCCCTCGTGCCCCCACTGGGGGCTCCCAGTACCCCTCGTGTCCCCTCTGGGGGGTCCCAGTGCCCCCTCCAGGGGGTCCCAGTGCCCCTTGTGCCCCATTAGGGGGCACCCAGTACCCCTCATGCCTCACTGGGGGGCTCTCAGTGCCCCTCGTGCCCCACTGGGGGGTCCCAGTGCCCCATTAGGGGGGTCCCAGTGCCCCTTGTGCCCCATTGAGGGGTCCCAGTGCCCCTCATTGCCCCCTCTGGGGGGTCCCAGTACCCCTTGTGCCCCATTGGGGGGTCCCAGTACCCCTTGTGTCCCACTGGGGGGGGTCCCAGTGCCCCTTGTGCCCCCTCCAGGGGGTCCCAGTGCCCCTTGTGCCCCATTGTGGGGGTCCCAGTGTCCCATTAGGGGAGTCTCAGTGCCCCTCATTGCCCCCTCCAGGGGCTCCCAGTGCCCCTCGTTGCCCCCTCTGAGGGGGTCCCAGTGCCCCATTAAGGGTGTCCCAGTGCCCCTCATTGCCCCCATTGAGGGGTCCCAGTACCCCTCATGCCTCACTGAGGGGGTCCCAGTACCCTTTGTGCCCCACTGGAGGGTCCCAGTGCCCCTCGTTGCCCCCTCCAGGGGGTCCCAGTGCCCCTCATGCCCCACTGGGGGGGTCCCAGTACCCTTTGTACCCCATTGTGGGGTCCCAGTGCCCCATTAGGGGGGTCCCAATACCCCTCGTACCTCCTCTGGGGGTGTCCCAGTGCCTCTTGTACCCCATTGTGGGGGTCCCAGTGCCCCATTGAGGGGTCCCAGTGCCCCTCGTGCCCCATTGTGGGGGTCCCAGTGCCCCTCATGCCCCATTAGGGGGGTCCCAGTGCCCCTCATGCCCCACTGGAGGGTCCCAGTGCCCCATTAGGGGTGGTCCCAGTACCCCTCGTTGCCCCCTCTGGGAGGGTCCCAGTGCCCCTTGTACCCCATCTGAGGGGTCCTAATACCCCTCGTGCCCCATTAGGGGGTCCCAGTGCCCCTTGTGCCCCATTGAGTGGGGGAGTCCCAGTACCCCTCGTGCCCCCTCTGGGGGGGTCCCAGTGCCCCCCATTAGGGAGGTCCCAGTGCCCCTCGTGCCCCGTCTGAGGGGTCCTAATACCCCTCATGCCCCATTGTGGGGGTCCCAGTGCCCCTTGTGCCCCATTAGGTGGGGTCCCAGTGCCCCATTAGGGGGGTCCCAGTGCCCCTCATTGCCCCATTGAGGGGGTCCCAGTACCCCCCGAGTTCCATCCTGGAGGTCCCAGTGCCCCTTGTGCCCCATCTGGGGGTCCCAGTGCCCCTCATGCCCCATTGGGGGGTCCCAGTGCTCCATTAGGGGGGGTCCCAGTGTCCCTTGTGCCCCCTCAGGGGTGTGCCCTCGTGCCCCATTGTGGGGGTCCCAGTGCCCCATTAGGGAGGGTCCCAGTACCCCTCGTACCCCATTGTGGGGTCCCAGTACCCCTCGTGCCCCCCCTGGGTGGTCCCAGTGCCCCTTGTGCCCCACTGGGGGGGTCCCAGTGCCCCTCGTGCCCCATTGTGGGGTCCCACTACCCCTCGTGCCCCCCCGGGTGGTCTCAGCACCCCCTCCCACCATCCAGGACGTCCCGCGTGGGGGTGTCGTGGGGGGGTTGTCACCTGTCCCCACCCCCCCCCCCCAGCGTTGCGTCACCCGCGGGGTGGGCTTTGAGGAGGAGGGGGGTGGGGGTTTCCTGCGCCCCCCCTCATGTCCGTGTGTCCCCCCCACCCCCCACAGGTGATCGGGACGCTGCCGTGGGTCGTGGCCCCCCCCGCGCCGGCCCCGCCGAGCCTGCAGGTGACAGCGGTGACACCAGGGGTGGCACCAGGGGTGACACAGGTGACACCAGGGGTGGCACAGGTGACGACAGGGGTGGCACAGGTGACCCCGGGGGTGGCACAGGTGACGGCGGTGACAGCCGTGACGCCGCAGCTGCTGCTGAACGCGCAGGGCCAGGTGATCGCCACGCTGGCCACGGGTGGGGCCGCCCTGCCCCCCGCCACGCCCGCCAAGAAGAGCGGGCCCCCCGAGACCCCCGTCAAGAGCGAGGTGAGCACTGAGACCCCCTGAGTACCCCCTGAGTAACCCAGAGACCCCCTGAGACCCCCTGGAGCCCCCTGAGACCCCCGAGATCCCTGAGGCCCCGAGAGCCCCTGAGATCCCCGAGACCCCCGTCAAGAGCGAGGTGAGCCCTGAGACCCCACCTGAGTATCCCTGAGACCCCTGAGCCCCCCTAGACCCCCGAGGCCCCGAGACCCCCTGAGCCCCCTGAGGCCATTTTTGGGGAGTCCCCAGTTTGGAACCCCCAACCCCAGTGAGGGGCTGTCCCAGTTTGGGGTCCCAGTTGGGGGTTGTCCCCCCAGTTTGGGGGGGTCCCAGTTTGGAGGTCCCAGTTCGTGGCTGTCCCAGTTCGGGGTCCCGGTTTGGGGTCCCAGTTTGGGGTCCCAGTTTGGGGCTGTCCCAGTTTGGGGTCCCAGTTCGGGGTCCCAGTTTGGGGTCCCAGTTCGGGGTCCCAGTTTGGGTCCCAGTTTGGCCCCAGTTTGGTCCCAGTTTGGGTCCCAGTTTGGGGTGTCCCCCCCAGTTTGGGGTCCCAGTTTGGGGTTATCCCAGTTTGGGGTTATCCCAGTTTGGGGTCCCAGTTTGGGTCCCAGTTTGGGGGTCCCAGTTTGGGTCCCAGTTTGGCCCCAGTTTGGTCCCAGTTTGGTCCCAGTTTGGCCCCAGTTTGGTCCCAGTTTGGTCCCAGTTTGGGTCCCAGTTTGGTCCCAGTTTGGGGTTATCCCAGTTTGGGGTTATCCCAGTTTTGCCCCAGTTTGGTCCCAGTGTGGTCCCAGTTTGGGTCCCAGTTTGGTCCCAGTTTGGTCCCAGTTTGGTCCCAGTTTGGGGTGTCCCAGTTTGGCCCCAGTTTGGCCCCAGTTTGGTCCCAGTTTGGCCCCAGTTTGGCCCCAGTTTGGGGTGTCCCAGTTTGGCGTGTCCCAGTTTGGTCCCAGTTTGGTCCCAGTTTGGTCCCAGTTTGGCCCCAGTTTGGTCCCAGTTTGGGGTCCCAGTGTGGCCCCAGTTTGGTCCCAGTTTGGCCCCAGTTTGGTCCCAGTTTGGCCCCAGTTTGGCCCCAGTTTAGTCCCAGTTTGACCCCAGTTTATTCCCAGTTTGACCCCAGTTTGGCCCCAGTTTAATCCCAGTTTGGACCCCAGTTTGGCCTCCCAGTTTGGCCCCAGTTTGGCCCCAGTTTGGCCCCAGTTTGGCCCCAGTTTGGCCCCAGTTTGGGGTGTCCCAGTTTGGCGTGTCCCAGTTTGGTCCCAGTTTGGTCCCAGTTTGGTCCCAGTGTGGCCCCAGTTTGGCCCCAGTTTGGTCCCAGTTTGGTCCCAGTTTGGCCCCAGTTTGGTCCCAGTTTGGGTCCCAGTTTGGTGTCCCTCCCAGTTTGGTCCCAGTTTGGTCCCAGTTTGGCCCCAGTTTGACCCCAGTTTATTCCCAGTTTAGTCCCAGTTTGGACTCCCAGTTTGATTCCCAGTTTAGCCCCAGTTTGGCCCCAGTTTGGTCCCAGTTTGGCCCCAGTTTGTCCCCAGTTTGGCCCCAGTTTGGCCCCAGTTTGGATTCCCAGTTTGATTCCCAGTTTGATTCCCAGTTTGATTCCCAGTTTGGTCCCAGTTTGGTCCCAGTTTGGCCCCAGTTTGGTCCCAGTTTGGTCCCAGTTTGGCCCCAGTTTGGTCCCAGTTTGGGGTCCCAGTTTGGTGTCCCTCCCAGTTTGGTCCCAGTTTGGTCCCAGTTTGGCCCCAGTTTGGTCCCAGTTTGGTCCCAGTTTGGCCCCAGTTTAGTCCCAGTTTTGGTCCCAGTTTGGCTCCCAGTTTGGTCCCAGTTTGGCCCCAGTTTGGTCCCAGTTTGGCCCCAGTTTGGCCCCAGTTTGGTCCCAGTTTGGTGTCCCCCCAGGTCCAGCCCATCCAGCCGGCGCCCCCCGGGGGGGGTTTGAGCCCCGGGGTGACCCCGAACCCCCCGCCCGGCCCCGGCCCCGAGACCCCCACGGTCAACCAGCTGGTCACCAGTGAGTCATCCGTACTGGGAGCACTGGGAGAGCTGGGACAGGGGGAGTGGGAGCACTGGGAGCACTGGGAGCGCTGGGAGCACTGGGACAGGGGGAGTGGGAGCACTGGGAGCACTGGGAGCGCTGGGAGCACTGGGACAGGGGGAGTGGGAGCACTGGGAGCACTGGGAGCGCTGGGACAGGGGCAGTGGGGACAGAGACAGGGATAACGGGGACTGGGAGCTCTGGGAGAGGGGCACTGGGAGCACTGGGACAGGGACTGGGAGCACTGGGACAGGGATAATGGGGACTGGGAGCACTGGGACAGGGATTGTGGGGACTGGGAGCACTGGGACAGGGACTGGGAGCACTGGGACAGGGATTGTGGGGACTGGGAGCTCTGGGCAGGGGTCTGGGGGCACTGGGAGCACTGGGACAGGGATAGCAGGGACTGGGAGCTCTGGGCAGGGGTCTGGGGGGACTGGGAGCACTGGGACAGGGATAACGGGGACTGGGAGCTCTGGGCAGGGGTCTGGGGGGACTGGGAGAGGGGCTGGGAGAGGGATTACAGGGACTGGGAGCACTGGGAGAGGGATAGAGGGGACTGGGAGCACTGGGACAGGGACTGGGAGGACTGGGAGAGGGATAGCAGGGACTGGGAGCTCT
Organism: Myiozetetes cayanensis; assembly: GCF_022539395.1. Taxonomy (NCBI): domain Eukaryota; kingdom Metazoa; phylum Chordata; class Aves; order Passeriformes; family Tyrannidae; genus Myiozetetes; species Myiozetetes cayanensis. The sequence goes on along the minus strand of NW_026086727.1, from coordinate 30,177 downwards.
GGGCAGGGGTCTGGGGGCTCTGGGACAGGGATTACAGGGACTGGGAGCACTGGGACAGGGACTGGGAGCACTGGGACAGGGATTGTGGGGACTGGGAGCACTGGGCAGGGGTCTGGGGAGCTCTGGGGTCACTGGGCAGGGATCTGGGGGACTGGGAGCACTGGGACAGGGACTGGGAGCACTGGGACAGGGATTGTGGGGACTGGGAGTTCTGGGCAGGGGTCTGGGGGCTCTGGGCAGGGGTCTGGGGGGACTGGGAGAGGGATAACGGGGACTGGGAGCACTGGGACAGGGACTGGGAGCACTGGGACAGGGATAATGGGGACTGGGAGCACTGGGACAGGGATAACGGGGACTGGGAGCACTGGGACAGGGACTGGGAGAGGGATAGCAGGGACTGGGAGCTCTGGGACAGGGACTGGGAGCACTGGGCAGGGGTCTGGGGGGACTGGGAGCACTGGGACAGGGATAGCAGGGACTGGGAGCACTGGGACAGGGATAGCAGGGACTGGGAGCACTGGGCAGGGGTCTGGGGGGACTGGGAGCACTGGGAGAGGGATAATGGGGACTGGGAGCACTGGGAGAGGGGGAGTGGGGACTGGGATTACTGAGAGAGGGGCATTGGGAGCACTGGGATCACTGGGACTGGGGTAACAGGGACTGGGAGCACTGGGACAGATAATGGGGACTGGGAGCACTGGGACAGGGACTGGGAGGACTGGGAGAGGGATAGCAGGGACTGGGAGCACTGGGCAGGACTCTGGGGTCCCTGGGCAGGGGTCTGGGGGCTCTGGGGTCCCTGGGCAGGGGGATCCCGGTGCCACCCCCCCCGTGTCCCCCAGAGCCCCCCGCCCCCCGGCGCGGAGGAGGACGGGATCAACCTGGAGGAAATCCGGGAATTCGCCAAGAACTTCAAACTGCGGCGCCTCTCGCTGGGCCTGACCCAGACACAGGTGGGGCAGGCACTGACGGCCACCGAGGGACCTGCCTACAGCCAGTCTGCCATCTGCAGGTATTTACCTGGACAGGTAACCATCTACAGCCAGTCTGCCATCTGCAGGTAACACACCTGGCACAGGTGACCACCTACAGCCAGTCTGCCATCTGCAGGTATTTACCTGGGACAGATAACACACACCTAGGACAGGTACAGGGACACACCTAGGACAGGTACAGGGACCTTGTGTGCCCCCCAGGTTCGAGAAGCTGCACATCCCCCCTGAGCATCCCCCCGTGTCCCCGCAGGTTCGAGAAGCTGGACATCACCCCTGATTATCCCTGATTGTCCCTGATTGTCCCCCCCTCATGTCCCCCCAGGTTCGAGAAGCTGCACATTCCTGATTGTCCCTGAGTGTCCCCCCTGAGTGTCCCCTGATTGTCCCTGCAGGTTGGAGAAGCTGGACATCACCCTGATTGTCCCTGATTGTCCCCTGATTGTCCCTGCAGGTTGGAGAAGCGGGACATCACCCCTGATTGAGTGTCCCCTGAGTGTCCCTGATTGTCCCTGATTGTCCCTGATTGTCTCTGATTGTCCCTGATTGTCCCCTGATTGTCCCCCCAGGTTCGAGAAGCTGGACATCACCCCTGATTGTCCCTGATTGTCCCTGATTGTCCCCCCAGGTTCGAGAAGCTGGACATCACCCCTGACTGAGTGTCCCCCCTGATTGTCCCCCCAGGTTCGAGAAGGTGGACATCCCTGATTGTCCCCAGTCCCCTCGGTGTCCACTGGACATCCCCCCTGATTGTCCCTGATTGTCCCTGATTGAGTGTCCCCTCGTGTCCTCACAGGTTCGAGAAGCTGGACATCCTCTCTGATTGTCCCTGATTGTCCCCTCCAGGTTTGAGAAGCTGGACATCACCCTGATTGTCCCTGATTGTCCCCTGATTGTCCCCGCAGGTTCGAGAAGCTGGACATCCCTGATTGTCCCCCTGATTGTCCCCCCTGATTGTCCCTGATTGTCCCCTGATTGTCCCCCCAGGTTCGAGAAGCTGGACATCCCCCCGAATGTCCCTGATTGTCCCTGATTGTCCCCTCATGTCCCCCAGGTTCGAGAAGCTGGACATCCCCCTGAGTGTCCCTGATTGTCCCTTGATTGTCCCCGCAGGTTCAAGAAGCAGGACATCATCTCTGATTGTCCCTGATTGTCCCTGATTGTCCCCCCAGGTTCAAGAAGCTGCACATCCCTGATTGTCCCTGATTGTCCCCTGATTGTCCCCTGATTGTCCCTGCAGGTTCGAGGAGCTGGACATCCCTGATTGTCCCTGAGTGTCCCTGATTGTCCCTGATTGATTGTCCCCCCTGATTGTCCCCGCAGGTTCGAGAAGCTGGACATCACCCCTGATTGTCCCTGATTGTCCCTGATTGTCCCCCCGTGTCCCCACAGGTTCGAGAAGCTGGACATCACCCCTGATTGTCCCTGATTGTCCCCCCTGATTGTCCCCTGATTGTCCCTAATTGTCCCCTCATGTCCCCCCAGGTTCGAGAAGCTGGACATCCCTGACATCATCCCTGATTGTCCCTGATTGTCCCTGATTGTCCCTGATTGTCCCCTCAGGTTCGAGAAGCTGAACATCCCCCTGAGTGTCCCTGATTGTCCCTTGATTGTCCCTTGATTGTCCCTGCAGGTTCGAGGAGCTGGACATCCCTGATTGTCCCTGATTGTCCCTGATTGTCCCCTCATGTCCCCGCAGGTTCGAGAAGCTGGACATCACCCCTGATTGTCCCCTCATGTCCCCTCATGTCCCCCCAGGTTCGAGAAGCTGGACATCACCCCTGATTGTCCCTGATTGTCCCCTGATTGTCCCTGATTGTCCCTGATTGTCCCTGTCCCTGATTATCCCCGCAGGTTCGAGAAGCTGGACATCCCTGATTGTCCCCTCATGTCCCCTCGTGTCCCCCCAGGTTCGAGAAGCTGGACATCACCCCCAAGAGCGCTCAGAAGCTGAAGCCGGTGCTGGAGAAGTGGCTGCGCGAGGCCGAGCAGCGGCAGCGGGAGGGGCAGCAGCGCCTGCTCGACTTCGTGGGGGGCGAGCCGGGCAAGAAGCGCAAGCGCCGCACGTCCTTCACCCCCCAGGCCCTGGAGGCGCTCAACGCCCACTTCGAGCGCAACGCGCTGCCCACGGGCCCCGAGATCACGCGCATCGCGCAGGAGCTGCGCTACGACCGCGAGGTGGTGCGGGTGTGGTTCTGCAACCGCCGCCAGACGCTCAAGAACACCAGCAAGCTCAACGTCTTCCACGTGCCCTGAGCTGGGAGCGATGGGAGCCTCCTCTGTGTCCCCTCTGACCCCCTGACGGCAGCGCTGTGGCCGCTGAGGTTGTCCCCCTGTCACCCCCGTGTGTGTCCCCACCCGTGTCCATCCCCACCCATCATCTCCCACGTGCCCTGAACTGGGAGCACTGGGAGCATCCTCTGTGTCCCCTCTGACCCCCTGCCAGCAGCACTTTGGTCACTGGGATTGTCCCCCTGTCACCTGTACCCACCCGTGTCCATCCTCACCCGTGTCCATTCCCACATGTGCCCACCCCACCCATCATCTCCCACCTGCCCTGAACTGGGAGCACTGGGATCCTCCCCCCTCCCCCAGCAGCGCTTTGGCCTCTGGGATTGTCCCCCTGTCACCTGTGCCCACCTGTGTCCATCCCCACCCATGTCTGTCCCCACCCGTGTCCATCCCCACTGTGTCCATCCCCACCCATCATCTCCCTCGTGCCCTGAACTGGGAGCACTGGGAGCATCCCCAGTATGTCCCACCTGACCCCCTGACAGCAGCGTTTCGGTCACTGGGATTGTCCCCCTGTCACCTGTGCCCACCCGTGTCCATCCCCACCCGTGTCCATCCCCACCCGTGTCCATCCCCACCCATCATCTCCCACCTGCCCTGAACTGGGAGCACTGGGAGCCCCCCCCCCATTAACCCCAGCCCCCCTGTCACCCGTGTCCGTGTCACCCGTGTCCGTGTCTGTCCCTCACCTGTGACCCCCTGTCCCCCCTCCACACCTTTCCACGTGCCGTGACCCCCCCGCGTGTCCCCTCCCCTCCCCTCCCCCCAGCAGCACTTTGGCCACCTCTTTTGTCCCTTTGGCCACCAATTCTGTTTCGTCCCCCTCCCCCATCCCCGTGGGTCCCCCTTCCCCCCACCCGTGACACGCGTGGTGACAGACACGCCCCCCACGCCCCCAAAATCAGTGATTCCATTTTTCCCGTGTTTTTTTCCCTTTTCCCACCTTTCTGAGTCTCCCGGGGTGGGGGTGACCCAATTCTTGCCCCCTCCCCACGCGCTGATTTTGGGGATCCCCACCTCGCGAGTGGCTTTTGGGGGTGACCTCACCCACCCTCCCGTGGGGTGGCATTTTGGGGACATTCCTGCACACCGTGACGTTCGGGGGTGGGGGTGGGAGGACCCCCAAAGGGAGCAGCCCCCTTCCCAGCCGGGGTGATGTGGGGAGGAGGGGAGGGGTGGTTTTGGGGTGGGGAACACGGCAGATTGACCGATGCACTTGATGTAGTGGCGTGAAATAAACGGTATTTTTCTTTTTTCTTTGCCTTTTTCCCTTTTTTTCCCGAATTTTTGGGGGTCCCCCCACCCCACGCGAGGCGGGACCGGGACTCGAACCGGCGACCCACTGAGAGCCCCTCCGCACCCCAAGCCCCTCCCACCGCCTCCCTTTGGCCAATCACCGAGCGGCATCCCCGGCGCGCGGCGTTCTTATTGGGTGATTGTCCCGCCCGTCACTCGGCGGGGCGCACGCCCATTGGCTGAGGCGGAAGAGGGGCGGGGCCTGCCCGCCGCCTCCATCTTGGCGGCGCGGAGGGTTTGGGGGGTCCCGGCCCCGCTCGGGGGGTCCCGGCCGGGAGTTTTGGGGGAGGGGGAGGGACAGGATTGGGGAGGGGGGATCCGGCACGGAGTGGGCGATCCCAGCCCGGATTGAGGGGGGCTCAGCTGGGAGTGGGGGCGCTCTGCCCGCATCGGGGGTCCCAAACTCGGATCGGGGGTCCCAGCCGTGATCGGGGGTCCCAACCCGGATTGGGGGGTCCCAGCCCGGATCAGGGGTCCCATTTCGGATTTAGGGGGTCCCAGCCGTGTTTGGGGGGTCCCAGCCTTGTTTGGGGGGTCCCAGCCCGGATTCGGGGTCACATTTCGGATTTAGGGGGTCCCAGCCGTGTTTGGGGGGTCCCCCCTCAAATCGGGGGGTCCCAGCCCGGATCGGGGGGTCCCAACCCGGATCAGGGGTCCCATTTCGGATTTAGGGGGATCCCAACCCGGATTGGGGGGTCCCAGCCGTGTTTAGGGGGTCCCAGCCCGGATTCGGGGTCACATTTCGGATTTAGGGGAGTCCCAACCCGGATTGGGGGGTCCCCCCTCAAATCGGGGGGTCCCAGCCTTGTTTGGGGGGTCCCAGCCCGGATTAGAGGGGGACACGTTTAGGATTTCGGGGGGTCCCCTGTTCTTGGGGGGGGGTCCCATTTTTGGGGGATCCCCACAAGGGGAAGCCCCTGGGGGTGGGGTGTAGGATTTTAGGGGGTCCCCCAGGGGTTTGGGGGGGTTCCCCTCGGGGTGTTCAGGACCCCCCTTCTAAGGGGGGGCAGCAGCCTCGGGGGGGTCGTTGGGTTTGGGGTCCCCAAAGGGTTTTGGGGGTTTGGACCCCCAGAGAGGGGGTAACCCTGAGAACCCCCATTTTTGGGGGCACCCCAGAACCCACATTTTGGGAGCCCCTGATTTTGGGGGTGCCCCTGATTTTGGGGGTGCCCCTGAGGGTCCCCTGCGTTTGGGGATCCGGACCATTTTGGGTGACCCTGAGACCCCCATTTTGAGGTAACCCCAAGACCCCCCGTTTTGGTGGTGCCCCTGAAAACCCCCCCCCAAATTTTGGGGGCAACCCCAAAGCCCCCCTGTTTTTAGGGGATTCCCCACCACCCCTATTTTTGGGGTTTCCCCTGAGCCCCCCAATTTTTGGGGTGCCCCCAACACCCCCATTTTTTGGGGTGCCCTTGAACCCCCGGCTTTGAGCCACCCCCACTTTTAGGGGTAACCCCGACTCTCCCCCTATTTTTGGGGTTCCCTCCCCCCATTTTGGGGGTTCTCCCCCCCGTTTTTGGGGTCCCCCCGGCCCGTTTTTGGGGGGCCATGGCGTGGGCGCTGAAGCTGCCGCTGGCGGACGAGGTGATCGAGTCGGGGCTGGTGCAGGATTTCGACGCCAGCCTGTCGGGCATCGGGCAGGAGTTGGGGGCTGGAGCCTACAGCATGAGGTACCCGCCCCCCAAAATGTCGGGGGGACCCCAAAATGGCCCGGGGGGGACCCCAAAATATCTGCAGGGGGTGGGGAAACCCCAAATGTGCTGGGTGGGGGTTGAGGGCGTCGGGGGCTGGCGCTGATGGGATGAGGTGTCAGGAGACCCCAAAATCCTCAAAATATCTGGGGGGGACCCCAGAATATCCAGGGGTACACCAGAATGTCAGGGGAAGGCAGAAGGGGATGGGGAACCCCAAAATATGCTGGGTGGGGGTTGAGGGAGTCGGGGGCTGGCGCTGATTGGATGAGGTCCCAGGAGACCCCAAAATCCCCAAAATATCTGGGGGACCCTCAGAATGTTCGGGGGACCCCAGAATATCCCAGGGGGACCCAAAATGTCCCAGGGGGCAGGGGTGGGGCAGTGGGATGGGAAGCCCCAAATGCGCTGGGTGGGGGTTGAGGGCATTGGGGGATGGCACTGATGGGATGAGGTCCCAGGAGACCCCAAAATCCTCAAAATATCTGAAGGGGACCCCCAAAATGTCCAGGGGGGACTCCAAAATTACCAGGGGGGACCCCAAAATACCAGGGGGGACCCTCAGAACGTCCAGGGGTGGGAGCCAGGTGGGGGTGGGGGGTCTCTCCCCAGGTTCCACCAAGGATCCCCAACCCCACCCTCACCTGCCTCAAGTGTGTCCTCACCTGCCTCAGGTGTGTCCCCCCCCTCCCCCCACAGTGACGTGCTGGCCCTGCCCATCTTCAAGCAGGAGGAGTCGAGTTTGCCCCCCGAGGGGCAGGACAAGGTGCTGCCCTTCCAGTACGTGCTCTGCGCCGCCACCTCCCCCGCCGTCAAACTGCACGACGAGACCCTCACCTACCTCAACCAAGGTGGGCTCACCTGCCCCAGGGGGGTGGGGGGGTCACAGGTGTGTCCTGGGTGGTCCCAGGTGTGTTCTGGTGTAGGTCCCAGGTGGTCCCAGGTGTGTGTCAGGTGGTTCAGCAGATGTGTTCAGGGTGGTTCCAGGTGTGTGTCAGGTGGTTGCAGGTGGGTGCAGGATGGTTCCAGGTGTGTGTAAGGTGGTCCCAGGTGTGTTCTGGGTGGTCCCAGGTGTGTGTAAGCTGGTTCCAGGTGTGTTCAGGATGGTCCCAGGTGTGTTCAGGGTGGTCCCAGGTGTGTGTAAGGTGGTTCCAGGTGTGTTCAGGATGGTCCCAGGTGTGTTCAGGATGGTCCCAGGTGTGTTCAGGATGGTCCCAGGTGTGTGCAGGATGGTCCCAGGTGTGTTCAGGATGGTTCCAGGTGTGTTCAGGGTGGTCCCAGGTGTGTGTAAGCTGGTCCCAGGTGTGTTCAGGGTGGTTCCAGGTGTGTTCAGGTTGGTCCCAGGTGTGTGTAAGGCTGGTCCCAGGTGTGTTCTGGGTGGTCCCAGGTGTGTTCACGGTGGTTCCAGGTGTGTTCTGGGTGGTCACAGGTGTGTTCAGGGTGATCAAGGTGTGTTCAGGGTGGTCCCAGGTGTGTTCAGGATGGTCCCAGGTGTGTGCAGGATGGTCCCAGGTGTGTGTAAGCTGGTCCCAGGTGTGTGTAAGCTGGTCCCAGGTGTGTGTAAGCTGGTCCCAGGTGTGTGCCAGGTGATTCCAGGTGTGTGTAAGCTGGTCCCAGGTGTGTTCAGGATGGTCCCAGGTGTGTGCAGGATGGTTCCAGGTGTGTGTAAGCTGGTTCCAGGTGTGTATAAGCTGGTCCCAGGTGTGTGCCAAGGTGGTTCCAGGTGTGTGTAAGCTGGTCCCAGGTGTGTGTCAGGATGGTCCCAGGTGTGTGTAAGCTGGTCCCAGGTGTGTTCAGGGTGGTCCCAGGTGTATTCAGGATGGTTCCAGGTGTGTTCAGGGTGGTTCCAGGTGTGTGTAAGCTGGTTCCAGGTGTGTTCAGGGTGGTTCCAGGTGTGTGTAAGCTGGTTCCAGGTGTGTTCAGGGTGGTTCCAGGTGTGTGCCAGGTGATTCCAGGTGCGTGCCAGGTGATTCCAGGTAACCCTCCCCCCCCAGGTCAGTCCTACGAGATCCGGATGTTGGACAACAGGAAACTGGGGGAGCTGCCGGAGATCAACGGCAAGCTGGTCAAGGTGAGCGAGGGGGCACCTGCCCAGGTGTGCCAGGGCAGGTACAGGTGACTTTAACCCCCCCCCATCTCCACCCCCAGAGCATTTTCCGGGTGGTTTTCCACGACCGGCGGCTCCAGTACACGGAGCACCAGCAGCTGGAGGGCTGGAGGTGGAACAGGCCCGGGGACAGGATCCTGGACATCGGTGAGCTCACCTGGCCGGCCAGGTGGGGCTGGGGGGGGTGTGGGGGGGACACCCCTCACCTGGTGACACGCCCATCTCCCCCCCCCACAGATATCCCGATGTCCGTGGGGATCATCGACCCCCGCGCCAACCCCACCCAGCTCAACACCGTGGAGTTCCTGTGGGACCCCGCCAAGAGGACCTCGGTCTTCATCCAGGTGAGCACAGGTGGGGTCTGCCCATCAGCCAGGTGAGCGCAGGTGGGCTCTGAGGGACAGGTGGGGTCTGCTCTTCATCCAGGTGAGCACAGGTGGGGTCTGCTCCTCATCCAGGTGAGCACAGGTGGGGTCTGCCCATCAGCCAGGTGAGCGCAGGTGGGGTCTGCTCCTCAGCCAGGTGAGTGCAGGTGGGGTCTGAGGGACAGGTGGGGTCTGTCTCTCAGCCAGGTGAGTGCAGGTGGGGTCTGCTCCATCAGCCAGGTGAGTGCAGGTGGGGTCTGCCCATCAGCCAGGTGAAGGACAGGTGGGCTCTGCTCCTCATCCAGGTGAGCACAGGTGGGGTCTGCTGAGGGACAGGTGGGGTCTGCTCCTCATCCAGGTGAGCACGGGTGGGGTCTGCCCATCGGACAAGTGAGCACAGGTGGGGTCTGAGGGACAGGTGAGATCTGAGGGACAGGTAGGGTCTGCCCATCAGCCAGGTGAGTGCAGGTGGGGTCTACTCCTCATCCAGGTGAGCACAGGTGGGCTCTGAGGGTCAGGTGGGCTCTGAGGGACAGGTGAGATCTGCCCTTCATCCAGGTGAGCGCAGGTGGGATCTGCCCATCAGCCAGGTGAAGGACAGGTGGGGTCTGCCCATCAGCCAGGTGAGCACAGGTGGGCTCTGAGGGACAGGTGAGATCTGCCCTTTATCCAGGTGAGCACAGGTGGGCTCTGAGGTCAGGAGGGCTCTGAGGGACAGGTGGGCTCTGAGGGACAGGTGGAGTCTGCCCATCAGCCAGGTGAGCACAGGTGGGGTCTGAGGGACAGGTGGGGTCTGCCCTTCATCCAGGTGAGCACAGGTGGGCTCTGAGGGACAGGTGAGATCTGCTCCTCAGCCAGGTGAGCGCAGGTGGGCTCTGCCCATCGGCCAGGTGAGTGCAGGTGGGGTCTGCTCCTCATCCAGGTGAGCACGGGTGGGGTCTGCCCATCGGACAAGTGAGCACAGGTGGGGTCTGAGGGACAGGTGAGATCTGAGGGACAGGTAGGGTCTGCCCATCAGCCAGGTGAGTGCAGGTGGGGTCTACTCCTCATCCAGGTGAGCACAGGTGGGCTCTGAGGGTCAGGTGGGCTCTGAGGGACAGGTGGGGTCTGCCCTTCATCCAGGTGAGCACAGGTGGGGTCTGAGGGACAGGTGGGCTCTGAGGGACAGGTGGGGTCTGTCCCTCAGCAGGTGAGCACAGGTGGGGTCTGCTTCTCATCCAGGTGAGCACAGGTGGGCTCTGAGGTCAGGAGGGCTCTGAGGGTCAGGTGGGGTCTGAGGGACAGGTGAGATCTGCCCTTCATCCAGGTGAGCACAGATGGGGTCTGCTCCTCATCCAGGTGAGCACAGGTGGGCTCTGAGGTACAGGTAGGGTCTGTCCCTCAGCCAGGTGAGCACAGATGGGATCTGAGGGACAGGTGAGATCTGAGGGACAGGTGGGCTCTGAGGGACAGGTGAGCTCTGAGGGACAGGTAGGGTCTGCCCATCAGCCAGGTGAGCACAGGTGGGGTCTGCTCCTCATCCAGGTGAGCACAGGTGGGGTCTGAGGGACAGGTGAGATCTGCCCTTCATCCAGGTGAGCACAGGTGGGGTCTGCCCATCAGCCAGGTGAAGGACAGGTGGGGTCTGCCCATCAGCCAGGTGAGCACAGGTGGGCTCTGAGGGACAGGTGAGATCTGCCCTTTATCCAGGTGAGCACAGGTGGGCTCTGAGGTCAGGAGGGCTCTGAGGGTCAGGTGGGCTCTGAGGGACAGGTGAGGTCTGCCCTTCATCCAGGTGAGTGCAAGTGGGATCTGAGGGACAGGTGGGGTCTACTCCTCATCCAGGTGAGCACAGGTGGGCTCTGAGGGACAGGTGGGCTCTGAGGGACAGGTGGGGTCTGTCCCTCAGCCAGGTGAGTGCAGGTGGGATCTGCCCATCAGCCAGGTGAGGGACAGGTGGGCTCTGCTCCTCATCCAGGTGAGCACAGGCATTCCCTGCCCCCAGGTGTCCCCTGGCCCCTCACCCGTGTGCCCACCTGTCCCAGGTGTCCCCTCACCTGTTCCCAGCTGTCCCCTGCCCTGTGCCCTCACCTGTGCCCACCTGGTGCAGGTGCACTGCATCAGCACGGAGTTCACGCTGCGCAAGCACGGCGGCGAGAAGGGGGTCCCGTTCCGCGTGCAGATCGACACCTTCCGCGAGAGCGACAGCGGCGACTACACCGAGCACCTGCACTCGGCCAGCTGCCAGATCAAGGTGTTCAAGGTGCTGCCCCGCCCCCCCGGGGGTGCACGGGGTGTCCTGGGGTCATCTGGGATCACCCTGGATCTCCTGGGGTCACCTGGGATAGCCTGGGGTCACCTTGGTCATCTGGGGACACCTGGGGTCACCCTGGATCTCCTGGGGTCACCCTGGATCTCCTGGGGTCACCTGGGATAACCTGGGGTCACCTGGGATCTCCTGGGGTCATCTGGGATAACCTGGGGTGTCCTGGGGTCACCTGGGATCATCTGGGACACTTGGGACCTCCTGGGGTCACCTGGGGTCACCTGGGGGATCACCTGGGGTCATCTGGGATAACCTGGGGTGTCCTGGAGTCACCTTGGATCTCCTGGGGTCACCTGGGATAGCCTGGAGTCACCTTGGATCTCCTGGGGTCACCTGGGATAGCCTGGTGTCACCCTGGATCTCCTGGGATCACCTGGGGTCATCTGGGATAACCTGGTGTCGCCCTGGGGTCTCCTGGGATCTCCTGGGATCATCTAGGATCACCTGGGGTGTTCTGGGGGTTACCTGGGATCTCCCAGGATCATCTGGGATCTCCTGGGGATACCTAGGGTCACCCAGCATCATCTGGGATCACCTGGAATCACCTGGGGTCACCCTGGATCTCCTGGGGTCACCTGGGATCATCTAGTGTCACCCTGGATCTCCTGGGGTGTCCTGAGACCACCTGAGATCTCCCAGGATCTCCTGGGGTCATCTGGGATCACCTGGGGTCACCTGGGATCTCCTGGGGTGTCCTGGGACTTCCTGGGATGTTCTGGGGTCACCTGGGATCTCCCAGGATCATCTGGGATCTCCTGGGGTCACCCAGGATTTCCTGGGATCACTTGGGATCTACCAAGATCACCTGAGATCTCCTGGAGTCACCCATGATGACCCAGGATACCCTGGGATCACCCTGGATCTCCTGGGCTCACCTGGGATCTCCTGGGGTGTCCTGGGGTGTCCTGGGACCCCCCAAAAAATGCTCCCTTTTGGTCCTTGAAGCACCAGGAGGGCTGAGCCACCTGAGCTACCTGAGCACACACCTGAGCACAGGTGGGGCACACCTGGGGCACACCTGAGCCACCTGTGCCCACACCTGTGCCCACACCTGTGCCCACACCTGTGCCGTGTGCCCGTCCCAGCCCAAAGGTGCCGACCGGAAGCAGAAAACGGACCGGGAGAAGATGGAGAAGAGAACGCCCCACGAGAAGGAGAAATACCAGCCCTCCTACGAGACCACCATCCTGACTGAGGTGAGCTCACCTGGGGCACCTGGCACACCTGTGAGACCACCATCCTGACCGAGGTGAGCTCACCTGGGGCACGTGGGGCAGGTCAGGGTCGGGTGAGCTCACCTGGCACACCTGGGGCAGGACAGGGTCAGGTGAGCTCACCTGGGGCACCTGGCACACCTGGGGCAGGGTCAGTGCCAGCCCTCCTACGAGACCACCATCCTGACCGAGGTGAGCTCACCTGGCACACCTGGGGCAGGTCAGGGTTAGGTGAGCTCACCTGGCACACCTGGGGCAGGGGCAGGTGTGCCCAGATGCATGCCGGTGCCAGGTGTGTGTGTGTGCAGGTGTGCCCAGGTGCCCCCGTGCCCACCTGTGCCCGCCTGTCCCGCAGTGCTCCCCCTGGCCCGAGGTCTCGTACGTCCCCCCCGCGCCCTCCCCGGGCTTCAACAACTCCCACAGCGGCTTCTCCCTGGGGGACGGGTGAGGAACTGGGACGGACTGGGAGGCACTGGGAGGGACTGGGAATGATGGGAGGCACTGGGAATGATGGGACTGGGAATGCTGGGAGGGGCTGGGATGGACTGGGAATGATAGGAGGGACTGGGAACACTGGGGTGGACTGGGAGTGCTGGGATGGACTGGGAATGCTTACAGGGACTGGGAGTGCTGGGAGGGACTGGGAACGATGGGAGGGACTGGGAATGGTGGAGTGGACTGGGAATGATGGGACTGGGAATGCTGGGAGGGACTGGGAACACTGAGATGGACTGGGAACTCCGGGGTGGACTGGGAGTGCTGGGATGGACTGGGAACGATGGGAGGGACTGGGAATGATGGGAGGCACTGGGAATGCTGGGAAGGGACTGGGAATGCTGGGATGGACTGGAAACGCTGGGAAGGACTGGCAGTGCTGGGAGGGGACTGGGAACACCAGGATGGACTGGGAACACTGGGGTGGACTGGGAGTGCTGGGATGGACTGGGAACACCAGGATGGACTGGAAACTCCGGGGTGGACTGGGAGTGCTGGGAGGGACTGGGAGTGCTGGGATGGACTGGGAATGCTGGGAGGGGACTGCTGTGCCACCCCCCAGTGTGTAACAGTGTCCCCAGTGTGTGACAGTGTCCCCAGTGTGTCCCCAGTGTCCCCAGTGTGTGACAGTGTCCCCGTGTCCCCAGCAGTGGATCCCCGAGCCACCAGCCCGACCCCCCTGCGCCCCTGGCTGATGTAAGTACTGCTCACCTACCTGCCCACCTACCTGTCCATTTACCTGCCCACCTGCCCATCTACCTGTCCATTTACTTGCCCACCTACCTGTCCATCTACCTGTCCATTTACCTGCCCATCTACCTGGCCATTTACCTCTCCATTTACCTGCCCACCTACCTGTCCATTTACCTGCCCACCTACCTGTCCATTTACCTGCCCACCTGCCCATCTACCTGTCCATTTACCTGTCCATTTACCTGTCCATTTACTTGCCCACCTACCTGTCCATTTACCTGCCCAGGGACACCTGGGAGGGGGGATCCACCCTGGGACACCTGGGAGGCCACGGTGCTTCTGTGCCCACCTGGGATTGCCCCCCCTGAGCTCACCTGAGCCCCTCCCTCGGTGAAAACACTGCCAGGTCACCTGGGCACAGTCCTGGGTCACCTGGGCACGCTGCCAGGTCACCTGAGCTCACCTGTGCCCCCCAGACCCTGCTGCCCACCTGGACACCGCAGGAGGCCCAGCAGTGGCTGCACCGGAACCGCTTCTCCACCTTCTCCCGGCTCTTCAGGAACTTCTCAGGTGAGGCCTCAGCTCCTCTTACCTGGCACAGGTGCCACCTCTTACCTGGCACAGGTGCCACCTTCTTACCTGGTACAGGTGTCACCCCTCACTTGGCACAGTTGTCACCCCTCAATGCCAGTTTTGGGGCTGAAAAATATGGATTTTTGGGGAAGAAAAACATGGATTTGGGGGCTGAAAAATGAGGATTTGGGGCCCGAAAAATGACAGTTTAGGGGAAAAAAAAATGCTGATTTGGGAGCTGAAAAGTGCAGATTTTTGGGGGAAAGAAATGGCAGATTTGGGGGTTGGAAAATGACTGGTTTTTCAGCTTAAAAGTGCAGATTTTGGGGGCTGAAAAAAGGCCGATTTTGGGAGGCGAAAAATGCCAATTTTGGGACCGGAAAACGTTGATAACGGGGCTGAAAAATATCAATTTTGGGGCTGAAAAATGCCGATTTTTGGGGCCGAAAAAGTGCCAATTTTGGGGCTGAAAAAAGCCAATTTTGGGGCTGAAAAAGTACCGATTTGGGGCCGAAAAAATGCCAGTTTTGGGCCAAAACCCACCTTTTTTGGGGTGCTCAGGGGCCGATCTGCTGAAGCTGAGCAGGGACGACGTGATCCAGATCTGCGGCCCCGCCGACGGGATCCGCCTCTTCAACGCCCTCAAGGGCAGGTACGGCCGGAACTCAGCGGGAATTCGGGATCCCTGCCCTCGATTCCTGGAAAATCCGGGAATTCCTGGGGAAGGAGGGGAGATGGGAGGGGTGACCCAGGTGGGAAAGGGGTGTTTTTTTGGGGAAAGGAGATGAGGAAATGTTGGATTTGGGGTGGAAAACGCCAAAAGGAAAGGTGGGAAACGCGGAGGGTTTTTTTGGATCAATGAGGTGGGAAATGTCCCTTCCCTGTCCCCTCTCACCTGTCCCTCACCTGTCCAGGCTGGTGAGGCCCCGCCTGACCATCTACGTGTGTCAGGAGTCGCAGCAGGTGAGGGACCCCCAGCACGAGCCCGACGAGGGCGACGGCGGCGCCGGGACCTTCTTCGGTGAGGGGGGGGATGGAGAGGCCACACCTGGGGCAGGTGGGGCTCACCTGGGGCAGGTGGGGCTCACCTGGGGGGGCTCAGGTGTGTCAGCTGCGTCCCCTGTCCCCAGTGTACCACGCGGTGTACCTGGAGGAGCTGACGGCGGCCGAGCTGTCCGAGAAGCTGGCGCAGCTGTTCCGCGTCCCCGCACACCAGATCCAGCACATCTACAAACAGGGACCCACCGGCATCCACGTCCTGGTCAGCGACGAGGTAGCGCACCTGGGGGCACCTGGGCACACCTGGGGGCACCTGGGGGCACCTGGACATGCCTGGGGGCACCTGGGAGACACCTGGACTCACCTAGGCACACTTGGGATACACCTGGACACACCTGGGAGACACCTGGACTCACCTGGGCACACTTGGGATACACCTGGGAGATACCTGGGCACACCTGGACATACCTGGGGGCACCTGGGAGACACCTGGGCACACCTGGGGGCACGTGGGACACATCTGGATACACCTGGGAGACACCTGGGCACGCCTGGACATGCCTGGGGGCACCTGGGAGACACCTGGACTCACCTGGGCACACCTGGGATACATCTGGGGACACATGGGAGACACCTGGACATGCCTGGGATACACTTGGGACACACCTGGACACACACAGGGCACACCTGGGATACAGCTGGGAACACCTGGGACACAACTGGGATACCCCTGGATATACCTGGGATATACTTGGGGCACACCTGGGGACACCTGGATATACCTGGGATACAGCTAGAGACACCTGGGAACACCTGGGAGACACCTGGATACACCTGGGGGCACCTGGGGTACACCTGGGTACACCTGGACATATCTGGGATACACCTGGGATACACCTGGGATATTCCTGGGACACCCAGGGCACACCTGGGATATACCTGGGATACACCTGGGAGACACCTGGGAGACACCTGGACTCACCTGGGCACACTTGGGATACACTTGGGATATACCTGGGACACCCAGGGCACACCTGGGATACACCTGGAAATACCTGGGACACACCTGGGATACAGCTGGACACACCCAGGGCACACCTGGGATACACCTGGATATACCTGGGATGCACCTGGATATTCCAGGGATACACTTGGGATACACCTGGAGACACCTGGGATACACCTGGAAATACCTGGGATACACCTGGATATTCCAGGGATACACTTGGGATACACCTGGGATACACCTGGGATACATGCAGGGTACACCTAGGATACACCTGGAGACACCTGGGGCTCACCTGGGATACATCTGGGAAACACCTGGAGCACACCTGGAGACACTTGGGATACACCTGGGATACACTTGGGATATACCTGGGACACCCTGGGCACACCTGGGCACACCTGGGCAGGGAACACGTGGGACACACCTGAGTTCCCACCTGAGCTCCCACCTGAGCTCCCAGCTGGGCCCCTTTGGCCCCCCAATCCCCCCCCACCCCTCTGTTCCGGTTCCTTTCCCAGATGATCCAGAACTTCCCGGACGAATCCTGCTTCGTGCTGGACACCATGAAAGGTGTGTGAGCACCTGGGGGGGGGAGGGGCCCACCTGGGGCACGGCCCCCCACCTGCCCCGGGCTCACCTGTGCCCTCCTTGCAGCCGAAAGCAGCGACAGCTACCACGTCATCCTCAAATAGGGGAACACCTGGAGAACATGGAACACCTGGAACACCTGGAGAATCTGGAACACCTGGAGAACTTGGAACACCTGGGATACCTGGAGAACATGGAACACCTGGAGAACCTGGGACACCTGGAGAACCTGGAGCACCTGGGACACCTGGAGAACATGGGACACCTGGAGAACATGGAACACTTGGAGAACCTGGGACACCTGGAGAACATGGAACACCTGGAGAACATGGAACAGCTGGAGAACATGGAGCACTTGGAGCAGCTGGGACATCTGGAACACCTGGAGAACTTGGAATACCTGGAGAACCTGATGCACCTGGGACACCTGGAGAACTTGGAACACCTGGAGCACCTGGAGAACTTGGAACACCTGGGACACCTGGAGCACCTGGAGAACTTGGAATACCTGGAGAACATGGAGAACCTGGGATACCTGGAGCAGCTGGGACACCTGGAGAACTTGGGGGACAACCCCCACTCCCAGCACAAGGACATGGACAGAGAGCTGGGAACACCTGGGAGCCCCCAGGTGTGGTTACCTGGCTGTGCCTATCCCAGATGTGTCCCAGGTGAGGTTACCTGGATGTCCCTGTCCCAGATCTGTCCCAGGTGTGGTTACCTGGATGTCCCTATCCCAGATGTGTCCCTGGTGTGGTTACCTGGCTGTGCCTGTCCAGATGTGTCCCAGGTGTGGTTACCTGGCTGTGACTGTCCCTGGTGTGGTTACCTGGCTGTGCCTGTCCCAGGTGACCCCAGGTGAGGTTACCTGGATGTCCCTATCCAGGTGTGGTTACCTGGATGTCCCTATCCCAGATGTGTCCCAGGTGCCATTCCCTGGTTGTCCCGTCAGGTACCCAGGTGCCTCCTGGCTGTCCCTGTCCAGGTGTGTCCCAGATGTTGTTACCAGGCTGTCCCTGTCCAGGTGTGTCCCAGGTGCCATTCCCTGGCTGTCCCTGTCCCAGGTGTGTCCCAGGTGTCATTCCCTGGCTGTCCCTATCCCAGATCTGTCCCAGGTGTGGTTACCTGGCTGTGCCTGTCCCAGGTGTGTCCCAGGTGAGGTCACCTGGCTGTGACTGTCCCAGGTGTGGTTACCTGGCTGTGACTGTCCCAGGTGACCCCAGGTGAGGTTACCTGGCTGTCCCTGTCCCAGATGTTGTTACCTGGTTGTCCCTGTCCAGGTGTGTCCCAGGTGCCATTCCCTGGCTGTCCCTGTCCAGGTGACCCCCCAGGTGTGTCCCAGGTGTGTCCCAGGTGCCCCTCCCTGGCTGTCCCTATCCCAGGTGTGTCCCAGGTGTGTCCCAGGTGCCCTTCCTGGCTGTCCTGTCCAGGTGACTCCCAGGTGTGTCCCAGGTGCCCCTGGCTGTCCCTGTCCAGGTGTGTCCCGGTGTCCCAGGTGTCCGGTGCCCCCAGGTGTGTCCCAGATGTGTCCCAGATGTTGTTACCTGGCTGTCCCTATCCCAGGTGTGTCCCAGGTGTGTCCCAGGTGTGTCCCAGGTGCCCTTCCCTGGTTGTCCCTGTCCAGGTGTGTCCCAGGTGTGTCCCAGGTGCCATTCCCTGGCTCTCCCAGCCCCAGGTGACCCCCAGGTGTGTCCCAGGTGACCCCCAGGTGTGTCCCAGGTGACCCCCCCAGGTGCCCCTCCCTGGCTGCCCCCCCTCAGGTGTTCCCCCACCTGGTGCCTCCCCCAGGTGTGTGCAGGTGGGAGCTGATCCCGCCCGGAATTCCAGACCCGGATTGAATTATGGAAAATCGGAGAATAAAGGAATAATTGGGGGAGGGGGAGGGGAGGGGGGACGTTGCTGTTTTGGGGAGAAAAGCGAAGATTTTGGTGTTTGTGCTGAGCACGTGAGGGGGAGGGGGGGAGGGGAAAGAGGGAATGGGGGATGCTGGGAATGGGGATAATGGGAATGGGATAATGGGATTGGGGGGATGCTGGGAATGGGGATAATGGGAATGGGGGGGATACTGGGAATGGGGGTTATTGGGAATGGGAACACTGGGAATGGGGGGAACACTGGGAATGGGGGATGCTGGGAATGGGGGGAACACCGGGAATGGGAACACTGGGAATGGGGAATATTGGGAATGGGAATGGGGGGATATTGGGAATGGGGATATTGGGAATGGGAGAGACACTGAGAATGGGGGATATTGGGAATGAGGGACACTGGGAATGAGGATAATGGGCCTGGGGAATACTGGGAATGGGAACAGTGGGAATGGGGGGGACACTGGGAATGGGAACACTAGGAATGAATACACTGGGAATGGGGATACTGGGATTGGGGGGGACACTGGGAATGGGGGATACTGGGAATGGGGAGGATCCTCCCCTGCTCCCAGCCCCTCCCCCGGGGGGGGGGTCACGTCCCCAGGGACCCCCCGGGGCCCCTTCCCGGCTCCCGGACTTTGTCCCTTCGGCCGAGGAAAATTCCAGCCCGGGGAGGGAGGGAGGGAGGGAGGGAGGGAGAGGAGCTGGGAGGGGCCGATCCTGGAGAATTCCAGCGTGGGAATTCAGCCCGAGCCCAGGAGAGCCTGGAGAGGAGTGGGGAGAGCCTCATCTTGGAGAATTCCATCTGGATCCCAGAGAATTCCATCCAGATCCTGGAGAATTCCAGCCTGGGGAGGGGAGAGAGGAGTCAGGAGAGCCTGATCCCTGAGAATTCCATCCAGATCCCTGAGAATTCCAGCCTGATCTCTGAGAATTCCAGCCTGATCCCAGAGAATTCCATCTGGATTCTGAGAATTCCAACCTGATCCTAAGAATTCCAGCCTGGGAGAGCCCAATCTCAAAGAATTCCAGCCTGGAGAGGGGGAGGAGGAGCCAGGAGAGCCTGATCTTGGAAAACCTGATCCTAGGAGATCCTAATTCTGGGATCACCTCATCCCAGTGGAACCTTATCCTGGGAATACCCGAGCCTGGAAAATTCCAGCCCGAGGAGATGAGAGACTCTGATCCTGGGAGCTCCTGATTCTGGGATCAGCTTATCCTGGGATCACCTCATCCCAGGGGAACTTTGTCCCAGGGGAACCTTGTCCTGGGAGCACCCGAGCCTGGAAAATTCCAGCCTGAGGAGCCGGGAGCTCCTGGGAAATCCTCATCCCACAAAACCGGGAGAACCTCTGGAATCGCCTCCTCCTGGGAGAAACTCGTCCTGGGGGGGATTTTATCCTGAGATCATCGAATTCTGGGATCAGCTTATCCTGGGAGAGCCTCATCCCCAAATCCCTTCGTTCCAGGAGCAGCTCATTCCAGGAGTTTATCCCAGAGAAACTCATCCCAGGATCTCCTAATTCCAGGGAGAAGCTCATCCCAGGATCCTCTAATTCCAGGGAGAAGCTCATCCCAGGATCCTCTAATTCCAGGGAGAAGCTGATCCCGGGATCCCTTCATTCCAGGAGCACCCAATTCCGGGCTCTCCCAATCCCAGGATTCCCCAGTCCCTGGAGAGGCTCGTCTGTGTCCATGGCTGATCCCTCTGGAATGTGGGAGGGGATCCCTCTGGATGAGCCAGGCCTGGATAACGCTGGCAGGGGGAGGAATTCCTGCAGGAAGTGTTCCAGGTGCTGCTGGAGGAGGGGGTGAGGAACGGCACCGACGTCACGGGCAAGGTGGGACCCCCAGCCCCATTCCCAGCCCCATTCCCAGCCCCATTCCCAGTCATTCCCAGCCCCATTCCCAGTCATTCCCAGCCCCATTCCCAGCCATTCCCAGCCATTCCCAGTCCCATTCCCAACCCCATTCCCAGCCCCATTCCCAGCCCCATTCCCAGCCATTCCCAGTCCCATTCCCAGCCCCATTCCCAGCCATTCCCATCATTCCCAGCCCCATTCCCAGCCCCATTCCCAGCCTCATTCCCAGCCCCATTCCCAGTCCCCATTCCCAGCCCCATTCCCAGCCCCATTCCCAGTGATTCCCAGCCCCATTCCCAGCCCCATTCCCAGTCCCATTCCCAGTCATTCCCAACCCCATTCCCAGCCCCATTCCCAGCCCCATTCCCAGTGATTCCCAACCCCTTCCCACCCCATTTCCAGTCATTCCCAGCCCCCATTCCCAGTCATTCCCAGTCCCATTCCCAACCCCATTCACAGCCCCATTCCCAGCCCCATTCCCAGTCCCATTCCCAGCCCCATTCCCAGTCCCATTCCCAGCCCCATTCCCAGCCCCATTCCCAGTCCTATTCCCAGCCCCATTCCCAGCCCCATTCCCAGCCCCATTACCAGTCCTATTACCAGTCCTATTCCCAACCCCATTCCCAGCCCCATTCCCAGTCCCATTCCCAGTCATTCCCAGCCCCATTCCCAGTCATTCCCAGCCACATTCCCAGCCATTCCCAGTCCCATTCCCAGCCCCATTCCCAACCCCATTCCCAGCCCCATTCCCAACCATTCCCAGTCCCATTCCCAGTCCCATTCTCAGCCCCATTCCCAGTCATTCCCAGTCCCAGCCCCATTCCCAGCCATTCCCAGCCCCATTCCCAGTCCCATTCCCAGCCATTCCCAGCCCCATTCCCAGCCCCATTCCCAGCCCCATTCCCAGCCCCATTCCCAACCCCATTCCCAGTCCCATTCTCAGTCCCATTCCCAGCCATTCCCATTCCCAATCCCATTCCAGGTGTGTGTGTGGAAGGATGAGGTGTGTGGGGGGGTCCCGATCCTGATCCTATTCCCATTCCCAATCCCATTCCAGGTGTGTGTGTGGAAGGATGAGGTGTGGGGGGGTCCCAATCCCATTCCTGATCCCATTCCCATTCCCAATCCCATTCCAGGTGTGTGTGTGGAAGGAGCCGCAGGAGCTGCGGGAATTGCTGGACCTGGAGCTGCGGGAAGAGGGGGAGGGGCGGGAGCGGCTCCTGCGGCGCTGCCGGGACGTGCTGAGGTTCAGCGTCCGCACCGGTGCGCTCCCAGTACACACCAGTGCCCCCCAGTACAGCCCCAGTGCTCCCCAGGGCAGCCCCAGTACAGCCCCAGTGCCCCCCAGTGCAGCCCCAGTACAGCCCCAGTGCAAACCAGTACAGCCCCAGTGCCCCCCAGGGCAGCCCCAGTGCCCCCCAGTGCCTCCCAGTGCAGCCCAGTACAGCCCCAGTGCAAACCAGTACAGCCCCAGTGCCCCCAGGGCAGCCCCAGTGCCCCCAGTGCAGCCCCAGTGCTCCCCAGGGCAGCCCAGTGCCCCCAATGTCCCCTGACCCCAATGTCCCCATGACCCCCAATGTCCCCCAATGTCCCCTGACTCCCCTGTGTCCCCCTGACTCCCAATGTCCCCCAGTGTCCCCTGACCCCCAGTGTCCGCCAATGTCTCTGACTCCACGCCAGTGTCCCACTGACCACCAGTGTCCCCTGGTGTCCCCCCGTGACCCCAATGCCCCTGTGAAGCCCCCAATCCCCCTAGCTCCCCAATGTTCCCTGACCCCCTGTGTCCCCTGACCCCCCAATGTCCCCTTGACCCCCAGTGTACCCCCCTGATCCCCCAATGTCCCCCATGTACCCTCAATGTCCCCCTGACCCCCAATGTCCCCTGACACCCCCAATGTCCCCTGACCCCCCAATGTCCTCCTGAACCCCCAATGTCCCTCTGACCCCCAGTGTTCCTCCTGACCCCTCAGTGTCCCCTGGACCCCACTGTGTCCCCATGATCCTACTGATACCCCAGTGTACCCCGTGACTCCCTGATCCTCCTGGCCCCCCTCAGTTGTCCCCTGACCCCCATGTCCCCTTGTCTGACCCCCATGTCCCCCATCTGATCTACCCATGGTCCCCATCTGACCCTCCATGTCCCCTACTATGTCCCCTGACTCCTCAGTGTCCCCTGACCCCCAATGTCCCCCTGACCCCCAATGTCCCCTGCCCCCTGACCCCCAATGTCCCCTGACCCCCAATCCTCCATGTCCCGGCCCCAATGTCCCCTGACCCCCAGTAATCCTATACAGTAATGCTATTTGGTAATGCAGTGATACTGATACAGTGTCTGAGGCCCCCAATGTCCTCAGTGTCCCCATTTTATTTGATTTTGTGTCCCCATTTTACAGTGATACAGTGTCTACTATTTGTGTCCCCTGATACAAATACTATTTGTGTGCTAGTAATACTGACCCCAATGCAATGCAATGTCACACAGGCCCCAGTGTCTGTTTGTGTCTATTTGTGTCCCCCAGTGTCTTTATTTGGTGTCTACTGGCCCCCCAGTGATACTGCCCCCAATGTCTATTTGGTGTCCCAATGTCCTCTTTAGTGTCCTGCTTTACAGTTATTGCCTCAGCCCCAGTGATCTTTGATGATACACAGGACCCCCGGTGTCCCCAGTGATACTGACTGATACTGACTGATACTGTGTCACTTTATTTGGTGATACTGACCCCATTCTGAGCTGATGTCTTTTTGAAGTACTATTTGTGATACATTCCCCCAGTAATACATATTTTGTGTTCTGTTTAGTATTCGCCCATTTAATGATACATTACTGGCCAGGTATATATTTTGTGTTCCTGACCCCCAATGTCCCTTGGCCCCCTAATGTCCCAGTAATACTATTTGTGATACAGTGTCTTTATTTGGTGTCACTATTTAATGTCCCCTTGACCCCCTAATGTCCCCAATGTCCTACTATTTCGTGTCCCCTGGACCCCTAATGTCCCCTGACCCCAGTGTCCCCAGGTCACTCCTCGGTCTCTTCAATCAGCTGTTCTCGGGGTTGGATCACCACGCCCTGGCGGGGCGGCTGCTCACGGAGACCCTCAACACGAGCCCGTGAGCCCCCAGCCCCACAGACCCCCAAAACCTGAGAGACCCCCGAAAACCTGAGGGAGCCCCCAAAAACCTGAGCGAGACCCCAAAAACCTGAGAGACCCCCAAACCCTGAGGGACCCCCTAAAAACCTGGAGGACCCCCTCAAAAACCTGATGGGACCCCCAAAAACCTGCAGGCTGGGAGACCCCAAAAACCTGAGGGACCCCCCAAAAACCTGCTAGGGCTGGGGACCCCAAAAACCTGAGGGACCCCCCCAAAAACCTGAGGGACCCCCAAAAACTTGCTGGGCTGGGAGACCCCAAAAACCTGAGGGACCCCCAAAAACCTGCCGGGACCCTCCAAAACCTGCGGGCTGAGGACCCAAAAACCTGAAGGGACCCCAAAAACCTGACGGACCCCCCAAAACCTGATGGGACCCCTCCAAAAACCTGAGGGACCCCCCCTCAAAATCCTGCTGGGCTGGGGGAACCCAAAAACCTGAGGGACCCCCCCAAAAAACCTGAAGGGACCCCCAAAAACCTAGGCTGGGGACCCCCAAAAACCTGAGAGGACCCCCAAAAAACCTGATAGGACCCCCAAAAACCTGAGGACCCCCCAAAAATCCTGCCGGGCTGGGGACCCCTACAAATCTGACAGACCCCCCAAAAACCTGAGGGATCCCCCCCCAAAAAACCTGAGGGACCCCCCAAAAAATCCTGCTGGGCTGGGGGAACCCAAAAACCTGAAGGGACCCCCAAAAACCTGATGGGACCCTCAAAAAAACCTTTAGGGCTGGGGGACCCCCAAAAAACCTGAGGGACCCCCAAAAACCTGAGAGACCCCCCAAAAACCTGAGGGACCCCCCCAAAAAACCTGAGGGACCCCCCCACCCCAGACCTCCCTCAGGGTGGGGGGAGCGGGAGGTGCTGGCCGAGGTTTTTTGGGGTGCTGGGGGAGGATTTGGGACGCTGAGGTTGCCAGGGGGAGGATTTTAGGGTGTCAAGGGGGAATTTGGGATTCAGGAGAAGGTTTTGGGGTTCAGAGGACCCCGAGGGAGGGGTGGGGACCCCCCAAAATCCCTGCTGTGCCCCCCCAGGTACTCGTGGGAGGTGGCCCCGGTGCTGGTGCTGTTGAAGGAGGGAGTGTTGGGGGAAGGATTTTGGGGTTCAGAGGACCCCGGGGGTTGATTTTGGGGTTCAGAGGATCCAGGGGGTTGATTTTGGCATGCAGAGGACCCCGAGGGAGGGGTGGGGACCCCCCCAAAATCATCCCCTACCCGCCAGGTACACGTGGGAGGTGACCCCGGTGCTGGTGCTGCCGGAGGGATTTGGGATGCTGCGGTTGCAGGGGGGACGATTTTGGGGTGTCAGGGGCAGGTTTTTGGGGTGCAGAAGACGCCGAGGGAGGGGGTGGGGACCCCCCAAAACCCCTTCCTTGCCCCCCATCCCCCCAGGTACACGTACGAGGTGGCCCCGGTGCTGGTGCTGCTGGAGGAGCAGGTCCTGGCCAAGCTCCGCGAGCTCGTGGGGTGGAGCGACGGCGACGGCATCTTCGCTCCAGGTATCCCCAAATCCCAAATCCTGGGGGTTTCTCTCCCTTCTCCAAGGTGTGGGGGTGGTTCAGGGGGTCCCTGACACCCCCCCTGTTTGGGGCAGGGGGCTCCATGTCCAACATGCTGGCCATGAACGTGGCGCGGTTCCGGCGCTTCCCGGAGAGCCGGAGCAGAGGGAGCCGCGAACTCCCGAGCCTGGCGATCTTCGCCTCCAGGGAGGTGGGACAGGGGGCACCCCCAAAATGGGGCTGGGACACCCCCAAAATGGGGCTGGGGGCACCCCCAAAAGGGGTTTGGGGATTCCTGGAAAATGGGGCTGGGACACCCCGGAAATGGGGCTGGGACACCCCCAAAATGGGGCTGGGGATACCCCGAAAATGGGGCTGGGACACCCCGAAAATGGGGCTGGGGATACTCCGAAAATGGGGCTGGGGACACCCTGAAAATGGGGATGGGGGCACCCCAAAAATGGGGTTGGGGATACCCTGAAAATGGGGATGGGGACACCCCGAAAATGGGGCTGGGACACCCCCAAAATGGGGCTGGGACATCCTGAAAATGGGGCTGGGGACACCCCGAAAATGGGAATGGGGGTACCCCGAAAATGGGGCTGGGAGACCCCCAAAATGGGGATGGGGACACCCCCAAAATGGGGCTGGGGGGACACCTCCAAAATGGGGCTGGGGATACTCTGAAAATGGGTCTGGGGATACCCCAAAAATGGGGCTGGGACACCCCAAAATGGGGCTGGGGACACCCTAAAAATGGGGATGGGGACACCCTGAAAATGGGGCTGGGGATTCCCGGAAAATGGGGCTGGGACACCCCCAAAATGGGGCTGGGGACACCCTAAAAATGGGGATGGGGACATCCCAAATCTGGTCCCAAACCTGGTCCTCGGGGACACCCCAAAACTGATCCCTGGCTCACCCCAAGGTCCAATTCCTGAGGTCACCCCAAGGATTGATCCTCGGGGTCCCCCCAATCCCTGGGGTCCCCCCCGAGCCCGTGTCCCCTCCCCCCAGAGCCACTACTCGATCCTAAAAGGCGCCGCTTTCCTGGGAATCGGCACCGACAACGTTCACCTCGTGCCCACGGATGAGCGGTGGGTGCGGGACCCCCCGGGACCCCCAGCCCTGTCACCCCCCTGTCCCTGTCCCATCCCAATCCCTGTCCCTGTCCCTGTCCCAATCCCAATCCCTGTCCCAATCCCTGTGCTGTCCCTCAGGGGGAAGATGATCCCGGAGGAGCTGGAGAAGGAGATCCAGAGGGTCAAAGCTGAGGTTGTGGGGGGGCTGCACCCCCCGATGTCCCCAAAGACCTCCCCCAAAATTGTCCCCAAAGCCCCACCGTGTCCCCAAAGCCCCCCAGTGTTCCCAAATCCCTGCATATACCCCCAAATCCCCCCCAATCCCCTCAAATCCCCCCCAATCCTCCCAACCACCCCCAAAGCCTCCCAATCCCCTCCAAACCCACTCAAAGCCCTCTAATTCCCCACCTTCTTAAAACCCCTTAAATTCCCCCCAAATCTCTGCCAAAATTCTCCCAAATCCCTCTGAACACCCCAAAACTCCCTACAACCCCCCCATCTCCCCAAATCTCTCCAAGGACACCCCAAACTCCTTCAAACCCCCTTTCAAATTCCCTCCAAACACTTCAAATACACCTCAAACCCCCAAAATCCTCCCAACCCCCTAAATCCTCCCCAAACCCCCAAAAATCGCCCTCCCCCAGGGCTCGGAGCCTTTCTTCGTCTGTGCCACCAGCGGCACCACCGTCCTGGGAGCTTCGACCTCCTCCCAAACCCCCTAAATCCCCTCAAACCCCTTCCAATCCCTCCCCAAACCCCCCCAAAATCCCCCAAATTCACCTCCGAACTCCCAAAATCCCCCCAAATCCCCTCAAACCCCCAAAATCGCTCCCCGCCCCAGGGCTCAGAACCTTTCTTCATCTGTGCCACCAGCGGCTACCACCGTCCTGGGGGCGTTCGACCCCTCCCAAACCCCCTAAACGCCCCCAACCCCCAAAATCCCCCCAAACCCCTTCCAATCCCCCAAATCCCATACAAACCCTCAAAATCCCTCCAAATCCCCTCAAACCCCCAAAATCGCCCTCACCCCCAGGGCTCGGAGCCTTTCTTCATCTGTGCCACTAGCGGCACCACCGTCCTGGGGCGTTCGACCCCTCAAAACCCCTTCCCAAACCCCTAAATTCCCCAAGCCCCCAAAATCCCTCCCAAATCCTCCAAACCCCTAAAAATCCTCAAACCCCTCCCAATCCCCTCAGACCCCCAAAAATCCCCTCAAACCCCCAAAATAGCCCCCCACCCCCCAGGGCTCGGAGCCTTTCTTCGTCTGTGCCACCAGCGGCACCACCGTCCTGGGGGCTTTGACTCCCTCCCAAACCCCCTAAGGCCCTTAAATCCCCCAATCCCCCAAACCCCCAAAATCCCCCAAATCCTCCCCAAACCCCCCAAAAATCACCCCTCCCAGGGCTCGGAGCCTTTCTTCGTCTGTGCCACCAGCGGCACCACCGTCCTGGGGCGTTCGACCCCCTCCCCTCCATCGCCGCCATCTGCGCCCGCCACGGGCTGTGGCTGCACGTGGATGTGAGTCTGGGGCGTCCCCGCTTTGGGGGTCCCAGGACCCCCTGGAGGATCTGACCCTTTCCCACCCTCCCACCCTCCCCAAAATTCCCACAGGCGGCGTGGGGGCAGCGCCCTCCTGTCCCCGAAACTGCGGCACCTCCTCGAGGGATCCACAGGTGGGACCCCCAACCCCCTCCTCCAAATTCCCCCCACCCCCTGGAGGTTTTGGGACCCCAACCCTCTTTTTGGCCCCCTCCCCTCCAGGGCCGATTCGGTGACGTGGAACCCCCACAAGCTGCTGATGGTGGGGCTGCAGTGCTCGGCCTTCCTGCTGCGGGACGGATCCGTACGTGACCCCACAGGGGTCTCTGGGTGTCCCTGGGTTGGCTCTGGGGGTCTCTGGGGGTCCCTGAGAGTCCCTGGGGGGTCTCTGGGGGTCCCTGAGAGTCCCTGGGGGGTCTCTGGGTGTCTCTGAGGATCCCTGGGGGATCTCCGGGGATCTCTGGAGGTCTCTGGGTGCCCCAAGTTGGCTCTGGGGGTCTCTGAGGATCCCTGGGTATCCCTGGGTATCTCTGGGGGTCCTGGGTGTCCTGGGTGTCTCTGGGGGGTCTCTGGGGGGCCTCTGGGGGTCTCTGGGTGGTCCCTGGGTGTCTCTGGGTGTCCCTGGGTGTCTCTGGGTGTCTCTGGATGGTCCCTGGGGGGTCCCTGGGTGTCCTCTGGGGGTCCCTGGGAGACTCTGGGGGTCTCTGGGTGTCTCTGGGTGCCCTGGGTTGGCTCCAGGGGTCTCTGGGTGTCTCTGAGGGGTCTCTGGGTGTCTCTGGGTGCCCCGGGTTGGCTCTGGGGGTCTCTGGGAGTCCCTGAGCCCCCCCAAATGATCCCGGGGTGGCCCAGGTGGGCTCGGGGGGTCTCTGGGTGTTCCTGGGTGTCTCTGGGGGTCTCTGGGGGACTCTGGGTGTGTCTGGGGGACTCTGGGGGTCTCTGGGAGTCCCTGAGCCCCCCCAAATGATCCCGGGGTGGCCCAGGTGGGCTCGGGGGGTCTCTGGGTGTTCCTGGGTGTCTCTGGGGGGTCTCTGAGGGTCCCTCAGTGTCTCTGGGGATCTCTGAGGATCCCTGGGGGATCTCTGGGGGTCTCTGGGTGCCCCAAGTTGGCTCTGGGGGTCTCTGAGGATCCGTGGGGGATCTCTGGCTGTCCCTGAGGGGTCCCTGCGTGTCCCTGGGTGTCTCGGGGGGGTCTCTGGGGATGTCTGGGTTCCCTGAGTTGGCTCCAGGGGTCTCTGGGGGTCCTTGCATATCCCTGGATATCCCTGGGTGTCTCTGGGTGTCCCTGGGGGGTCCCTGGGTGTCTCGGGGGGGGTCTCTGGGGATGTCTGGGTTCCCCTAAGTTGGCTTCAGGGTCTCAGGGTGTCCCTGGTGTCTCTGGGTGTCCCTGGGTGTCTCTGGCTGGTCCCTGGGGGATCTCTGGGTGGTCCCTGGGTGTCTCTGGGTGTCCCTGGGGGGTCCCTGGGTGTCTCGGGGGGGGTCTCTGGGGATGTCTGGGTTCCCCAAGTTGGCTCCAGGGGTCTCTGGTTGTCCCTGGGTGTCTCTGGGTGTCCTTGGGGGGTCCCTGGGTGTCCCTGGGTGTCTCTGGGTGTCTCTGGGTGGTCTCTGGGTGTCCCTGGGTGTCCCTGGGTGTCCCTGGGTGGTCTCTGGGGGTCTCTGGGTGTCTCTGGTTGTCCCTGGGTGTCTCTGGTTGTCCCTGGGTGTCCCTGGGGGGTCTCTGGGTGTCCCTGGGGGGTCCCTGGGTGTCCCTGGGTGTCCCTGGGGGGTCTCTGGGTGTCCCTGGGTGTCCCTGGGTGTCTCTGGGTGTCCCTGGGTGTCCCTGGGTGGTCCCTGGGTGTCTCTGGTTGTCCCTGGGTGTCCCTGGGTGTCTCTGGGTGTCTCTGGGTGGTCCCTGGGTGTCCCTGGGTGTCTCTGGTTGTCCCTGGGTGGTCCCTGGGTGTCCGTGCGTGGTCCCTGGGGTGTCCCTGGGTGTCTCTGGTTGTCCCTGGGTGTCCCTGGGTGTCCCTGGGTGGTTCCTGGGTGTCTCTGGGTGTCCCTGGGTGTCCCTGGGTGTCTCTGGGTGTCTCTGGGTGTCTCTGGTTGTCCCTGGGTGTCTCTGGGTGTCCCTGGGTGTCTCTGGATGTCCCTGGGTGTCTCTGGATGTCCCTGTGTGTCTCTGGTTGTCCCTGGCTGGTCCCTGGGTGTCTCTGGGTGTCTCTGGTTGTCCCTGGGTGTCTCTGGGTGTCCCTGGGTGTCTCTGGTTGTCCCTGGGTGTCTCTGGGTGTCTCTGGTTGTCCCTGGGTGTCTCTGGATGTCTCTGGGTGTCCCTGGGGCGTCTCTGGGTGTCTCTGGGTGGTCTCTGGGTGTCTCTGGGTGGTCCCTGGGTGTCCCTGGGTGTCTCTGGTTGTCTCTGGGTGTCCCTGGGTGTCTCTGGGTGTCTCTGGTTGTCCCTGTGTGTCTCTGGTTGTCCCTGGGGGTCTCCAAGCCCCCCTCCCAACCCCGCGGTGCCCCCGCAGGGGCTCCTGCAGCGCTGCCACGGGGAGGGGGCCCCGTACCTGTTCCAGAGGGACAAATTCTA